>NW_021143577.1:0-9911 GCF_004193775.1 Glycine soja
CCCTTCGCACACGACCCTTCTTCTTCTCTCAACATGAAACTTAGAATTATATCATCGGCCTCCGTCAATTTTAAAAAACTTCGATGTCCCTCTCCTTTCCTCCACACAAAACGCCACCGTTTCGCGCTGCGACTCCATGCACCTTCGCGCGGATCAGCCGTACTCGATCGGGCGCCGACCCCGCTACTGCGAGTTCGTCTTCCTCGACCGGCGCGTGAGCAAGCGCCACTGCCAAGTCCTCTTCGACGCTTCCCTCCGCAAACTCTACATCCTCAACGGCGTTCTTCTGCACACCCACCACGACTCCACCGCCGCCACGTGTCGCCTCCTCGTTCACGAGTTCAGAAAAAGGGCGATGATGTCATTTCACGGCAACGGTGTCGCGCTTCGAGAAGCTTCCAACGGGGTTTTCGTGAACGGCGTCGAGATTCAAAAGGGAAAAGCGGTTGAGTTATCGGTTGGAGATAGGGTTTCGCTGGTTTGTGGGAACGAGAACGGTTCTTGCGGGATTGGGAACGGAATTGGGTTTGTTGTTGAGAGAATTGATTTTGAAGGGTGTGGTGATGAAATTGATGGGTTAAAAACATTCTCCGGACACTCGCAGAGTGGGAAGAGGAATAAGAGGGTTTTTGCTGTGAAGGCTAATGATTCGAGGTATGAGGGTGTTGTTGGGAGAGCAAGGTTTCTTCAAGATTGGTGCAGAGATATATTGCTTAGTAATGACCCTGTGTTGCGCATTCTGCACGATCAATCTAAGTGTGCCCCTGGTAATGCTGAAGTGCAATCAAGTTTGGAATTGATTGGTGAAAGTAAAGTGAAGAATTTGGACGCAAAAGTGAGAGTTGATGTGCTGACGAGGTTCCTAATGAGGTGAAAGTGTAATAGGCTCGTAGGCCAAGCCAGACTTTTATGTAAGCCGAGTCGAGCCTTTAAAAAAAGTCTATAACAGGTAATGAGTCAAGCTCAAGCCTTGCGTATTCAACTCAAGCCGAATTCAAGCCTAATAAAGCTTGACTTGACTCGACTTATTTCCAGTCCTAGTAGGAGCTAAATAATTTATTTTAACAACATTAAAAAATTGTAAATAAATCTTTTTAAGGTTGGGGCCGATTCGCCATGCCCCGACAATCCCTTAAACTTAGGTGAAGATTTCTTTAATAAATAATAATGAACAAACTTGAACATTTAAATTAGTTTTTAATAATAATAATAATAAAAAAACTATTGATGAATTTGTTGCTTCACACATGATATGCATAATGCATGTATACACACACACAACAAAATAGCAATCTATTTTGTTACCTCCATCAATAAGGACAAACAGCTTTCCAATTAAGAAAACGGGTTGGTCTTGAGTAATTTTCTTGAGTAATACTTGTAAATAGGTGTTGAGTTGTTGATAAAATATAAAACTAAACTACTCAGTAAATGAGTATAATAAAATAGAAATACATGTAAATGTAAATATAACAACAAATGTATGCATCTTGTGAACATTTGCTCAAAGTATTTGGGAACATTCATAAAAATAAATTTAATGGTACAGACCCAACAATCTTCATCAATTTAAGCATACTCCATACTTCAAACATTCTTTCTCCTCCGTGTAACCTTTTGGCATGACATGCAATTCACAAAATTAACGAACCCTAACGAACGAAAGCATGACCAAATCTATACTTTTGGCGTGTTCATATTTTTAGAGATACAATATTCAGACCTATCAAAATGTTGTGCATAAATGTCAGACATGTTATTCATAAATTCACTCATTCTTTGACGCCCTTCAATTCGCATTGATGCCCTTTCAAATGTATGTAGCTGCCAAGAAAAAAAAAATACAGTAACATTAATATAACAGACAGTAATATTTTGAGAAGTATTAGTTAGAATGCAGAATCTTTTTTTCTAAAAAGAAAAGCAAAATCTTTTAACAATAAATGTTAATAAAACTATAAAGTTGGATTGCTCTGCTTCAAAAATCATGTATAATTTATCTACTATAATAAATTATACCGTGTCTTGTATAATAATTACTATTTATTAATTTATATAAGTAGATACCCATGATTTTAAAGCAGAGCAATCCCCTAACTATTTTTTAACAAATTAATTTTTCTTGATAGATATTCTTTTAAACATGCTATCACACCACTAATTATTAAAATATATGATTATTTATCAATCTTATTATATCATATTGGTAATCCAACGTACTTATATGAATCAATAACTAATTTATTATATTAAATATGGTAGGATTTAAGTTTTGGCCGCTTTTAAGTAGATTGTCCTAAAAATATTTATATATAAAAAAGTTATGCATTAACGGTATTAGATGTAAAATAATATTACATGATTTTTTTTAAAGTGAAAGATTATAAGTGTCTTTTAATCTATTGGATCAAAGATCGATATTGCTCATGATATGTGATTGCCATTGATTCGAGAAAATTTTGCATATAGTGATTTTTATATATCATTGCATCAATTTTTTGGGTTAATATTATATGATTATTTAATTTATGAAGTTAATTTTTACTAGGAGATTTACTCCAATGGAGGTGTAGATTTACCCCATTCCGGTCCCTGATTTGCTTATAAAGTTCTATAAAAAAATAATTTTCATAGAATAAAAAAATATAATTTTAAATAACAATCATAACATATTTTTAGATTGTATATGATAACATAAAATTCAATCCACCACAAGTATAAAATTCAATTCAATAGTTTCATGTTTTAGCGTGTTATAGATAAGTAATGATATTTTAGTAAATTAACTAGTAGTGGGACGAGTTTGGGAGCGGATTCGGATTGTGTATTAATAATCTCATCCCCTATCCCAAACCTTACTTTTACTTTGACTATCACAGACAATCCGATCTCGCTCCCGATCAACTTCGATTTTTTCCGTCAAGATTAGTACGAATTTGAGACAGGTTCATGGGTTCGGGTCTATTGCCACAAAACAGATTATCCATTCATTCGACAGAAAAGATCACCAAGATTTCCTTGATTCGCTGCCGAACTTATTCCAATTCAATAAGAGATCTCAATATTATGTTTTGAAAAAGACTCGAACCTCCATGTTCTTTAACACGAGATTTTGAGTCTCCATGTCTACCATTTCACCACCAAGACATCTTGCCTACTTCTTACCATGATTATTTTAAAAATAATATCATTTGTGATATTTGATTAATGAATAATATAGAAATCAGGTGCATAGTCATTAAACTAAAAAAAGTGGTAGAAAAAATGGGAAGGGAAGTAAAAACACGCGCCACGTCAAGGTTTGGGTATGTTGTGATACTTTTTGGACAAGGTTGTAAGATGGGGAGGGTCTGAAGCGAAAACATAAAAACGAGGAAGCGAAGGGGTAAAATGGTTTCTTTCGCCCTTTTTCCCCCCTTATCACAACTAGTTTCTCCCTCTCTCTCTCCTACCGTGGGATTAAAATATTGTTTTTTAACGAAAAATTAAATAAACAATTTTGGAAAAAATAAGAAAAAAAAAACGCGGCTGCTGTATTCACCAAAAACAGAGACACGGTGAGAGGGAGAGAGAGAGAGAGAAAGACAAACTGTGTTCTGATCGATCCCGGCTAAGATTCAACGTTCCAAATAATCGAATACTGCTTTATTGTTTTTTCGATTATCGGAGGTTGTGCTTTCAATTTTGCAATAAATTATTTTTTGTGAAATTTAAGGCTGTGATTTCTACGGGAGCTCGCGATCGTGTAGAATTTTTCAAATTACTTGCGGGGGTGATTGGTTTGGGTGGGTTTTTGATTCTGAGGAATGGATCGAAGAGGGAGTGGGATTTTGATTGGACGAAGGGTTCTCAATGCGGAGGTTTAAGTTAGAGGGTTTGATTTTTGTATTTTGTTGTATGTTTTTGGATGATTTCTGCAGGAGGTAGGGATGCAATAAAGGGGCTAGGGTTAGGGTTAGGGTTAGGATTGGGAGCTGGGAGGAAAGAGATGGTGGAGTCTGAGCTTGAGGAAGGTGAGGCGTGCTCGTTTCAGAACCATGAAGATTATGATGCCACCGTTGATCCCGATGTTTCCCTCTCTTACATTGTAAGGGCCTTTTTGTCTTGATTTTGCTTGCCCTGGTGTTCTGAGTATAGTTTTGTTGGTTTTGGAACTTGGAATTATTGATGTTCACTTGTTTTACTTGTTAGATCCATGGCCTGAATTTTATTTCCGGTTGGTTGTGTGGTTTTGGGTGCGTAGTGCTGAATTGTGTTTTGTTGTGAGTGAATAGATTTGATATGTAGTTGGCTTAGAGGGTGTTGTAGAAGATTTTAAATCTTTGTGATGTCAACTTGATGCATTGGGTTGTTGAGGATGTTTCTGATCAATCTGCTTGATCGGCGTATGGAAATGCTGTGTGAATCAGATTGTTGCTGTAAACAATTAATTTCCCTTTTTTCCACTTCTCGTTTGATTTTTTTATCTTTTTCCTTTCATGAAGAACTAAATGTTTCGGTTTTTTATGTGCTTTTGTTTTTGTAAATTGATGTTACGGTTTAGGTGTGCTGTGTTCCTTCAGTTAGACTTGTATATAATCTCCACTAAGTGCCAAACGATATGGTGGAGCTGTTTTGTCTGTATTCTCATTTATAATTATGACACAGCATGAAATACGTTTCTGCTTCATAAAATTTGTGTTTTAGAAGTTGTGTGTACTGAAGGAACTTCCTTAATTTGAAAATCGTTCCAACTGTGAGATGGCTGCGTGGCACATTTAAGTTGTTCCATTATTTCATTATAGAATGCTGTTTGTTTCTATATCATAAATCATAAATATGTCTACATCTGTTGATTTTGTCAGATTTAGTCCCCGTTCCTGTTTTGATAACTAATCTTCTTTCTTTTCTCTCGATGATTTACATTTCAAATTTTCTTTCCCTTTAGGATGAAAAACTTCAAGATGTTCTGGGACACTTTCAGAAGGATTTTGAGGGTGGGGTGTCTGCAGAGAATCTGGGTAAGTCTTAACTTGCTAGAACCATGACCCATCTAATGTAGGCATACACATTAAATAGTTATTGGTTCTAATGATATCGAGAAACAATTAATGACAGGGGCAAAATTTGGTGGCTATGATCATTTTTGCCCACCTATCAGCGCTCTCTGTTTGGTCTCATCCAAGGACTCCACACAAAAATTATAGTCAAAATACGCCCAGATCTCCCAATAATTTGCAACCGGAGGTAAATTTCTTTAACTAAATTGATGACTGTATATGAGATTTTATGACTTGCTCTCATGTTATTTTTTTTCATTTTCGACTTATTTCAAATTGATTTTGTACCATGCAGGGTGGGCAGGGGGATGGTGTACAATGTTCAACTGGAACTCAGTCATCAAGACTTGGCCCAGGTTCTGGTAACTCCTCGAGGATGGCTGCAAACAAGGGTCTCTCTTTAGATGATGGAACTAATCAAGAAAATACATGACAGCCACTAAGGCTGACACATCCACTTCTAAGCAGGAGTCTCTAAACAAAAAAATTTCTAGCACATCAGACCAGAAGACACTGAAGGTTCGAATCAAAATGGGTCCTGATAGTTTATCAACAAGGAAAAATGCTGCAATATACAGTGAAATTGGGCTTGATGTGTCACCATCATCATCACTAGATGACAGCCCCTCTGAAAGTGAAGGAATTTCTCGTGGTCCTCAAGATGCTCCTTTTGAATCTCCAACCATTATCCTTCAGGTGAATTATCTTCTGGCATTTTGATTCTCCTTTATTCTCTTCAGATTGAACTTGACAAGATTAGGTTGAATATTTTTTGGTGTCTTGGATCAGATTATGACAGACCTCCCTCAGCTATTGTCACCTATTCCCGATGATACCATTGAGTTAACTGTAAAGGAAACACATGCTAGAGATAGCATCCCTGGTCCTGTTCATATGGATGACTTAGAAAGTTTTGACATGTACGAATCTAATAATGTAAAGGGAGACAGAAAGTTGTTAGGTGGGAGTGGGAGGAAAATGAAATCTCTGGAGGGTTGTGAATCCTCAATGGAAGTCAAGGGCTCTACAAAGAAGAATGCTCGGAATGATGTTGGATGCTGTCAAGAAAGGAACAAAGTACAGATGCATTGACTATGGAGGAGCTAGTTTCAAAAACTATGAAGCTTCCACTTTTATCCAGTTCATATTCTTTCAGTGATGACTTGGTTAAGGCTGTGGATGGGCAATGTGATTCATTGAAGGAAGCCAACAAAGTTATAGTGAGGGAGAAAACCTTCTCTGATCAGGGACAAAAGGAACGGATGGAGTCAACGTCTACTGAGGTGAATGGTTTTGCTGAGAAGGCAAAGGGAAGTTCAGGAAGAAAAGTTGTGGGAGATAAGGTTTCTCTTGATGACTACCCAGTAAAGGAAAATCACCAGGGAGATAAAATTTCAACTCAATGATAGTTGAAAATAATGTTTCCAAAGTTAGGACAGAACCAAACACTGAAGAGCCACCTAAGAAGGCTAATCAGAGAGGTAACCTCTCTGAACAAGATGGTGTAGAACATCCATTTCCAGGGGGTAAGAAAAAGCCAAAGGGAAGTCATGGCACCATGGTTATGGAGAGGGAAAAAGAAACTTGAAGGTTGGATCCTCTTTGGTTCCTAAAATAAAAAAGAGTTCTGATGATAGTTCTGCATCAAGAAATGAAACTGAAGATGCCAGAATACAAAAAAGTCTTGGAAAGACTAGAGATACTTACAAAGATTTCTTTGGGGAATTGGAAGATGAGGAGGATAGACTGGATTCATTGGAGACCCCTTATGGAGAAAAACTGAAGGAATCTGAGGTGGTCGAGAGGAGTGCACCTACGACTAGTTATGGAGCAAAGGAGAGATCTGGTGGTAAGAAAGTTGATAAGCCATTCACAGCTGAAATATACCCTAAAACAGCCACAAATATCTCATGCACTGGAAATGCCAATGGCACTGACCTAGAGAATGGTAAAGGGATTCCTGTAATGATACCTCCTGTTGAGATGGACGATAAGTGGGTACAGTGTGATCGGTGTCAGAAATGGCGTCTTCTTCCCGTTGGAACAAATCTTGACAGCCTACCTGAAAAGTGGCTATGTAGTATGCTTGATTGGCTGTAAGTTCTGATTCAGTGTCTAAATCTTTTAAATATATATGTCCATAATTAAGTTTAATGCCCTATTTTGATAAATTTTTCATAAGTACATAAAGGAGAAGAAAATAAGAAGGTAAAACGAGTTGAACTTCTCCCTTTAGTTAAAATCAACTCATGCACTTAAACTTTTGTAGAAGCTCTCATTTATCATATCCAAAAGTTGAAGTGCATAAGTTGATTTTAACTTATGGAAGAAGTTTGATTCATTTTGCTTTTCATTTTCTTCTTCTATAAATGCTTATAGAGAAGTTTCTTCAAACGGGCCTAAGAATGAGTGAGCTTGTAGCTCAATTGGAACTGGCCCCAGTCTCTTGAGGAGTTAAGGTTGAGGTGTGATTGATTGAGAACTACTTATATTCATTATAATGGATAGCACTCAAGTACAAGGTTTTATAAATCAAACTAACGTTGTATGCATAAATATGCAGGCCTGACATGAATCGATGTAGCTTTAGTGAGGATGAAACCACTAAAGCACGTATTGCATATATCAAGGGCCTCCTCTTGATAGTCAAAGTAACCTGCAGAATGTCTCCGGCAGTGTTATGCTGGGAGGAACCATGGCAATGTCCCAGCATCCTTACCAACACCAACTAAATAATGATATGCATGCAGCACCTGGGGGCAAGAAAAAGCTTATGAAAGAGAGATCAAATTCTATAAATAAAGACAGCTTTTCTCAATCATCATATTCTATTAAGAAAAAACTGGCAGTCAGCAGTGAAAAGTAGGAGCTTAAATGATGTGAACAAATCTCCTGTTGTGAGTGAGGCTGATGTTCCAGCAGACAAACACAAAAATAAGCATTGGATGCTGGAGCACAATTCTGATAGAGGTAACTTGAACCACATATTCATTGTGCTTATCTCCTCTGTATTAACTAATGTGCAGATGTTCAAAGACCTGTTAAATTTATATGATGTTATGTTCATTTCTGGAAATCTGTTCTCAGGTGATACGAAGAATATGAAAGTCAAAAGCAGGAAGGACCTGATCAAGATAGTTCTAGGCCATCCAAGAAATCTAAGAGTGACAAGGTTCATTCTACCAATGAAGAGTGGATTGTAGAACAGAGTGGGACTACTAGGAAGGTGGGTGATCATAGCTCAAATAGCACTTTTCCAAATACCTCAGTTGGCAAAGATCGACATAGACAGAAAGACCCCTCCTCTTTGCGGGACTCCAAATCAGGAAAAGACAGGCTGCCAGTTTCTGCTGAAACGACAAAAGATAAAGGTCAGGGTTCCTTGGATGAGGGATCCCTGGATCTGGGGAATTGTGATTCAATTGGTAGTGTGAAAAGAGGAAACTGAAGGGGTATCAGGATGCTCAAACTTACAGCCCCTGGTAACCCTCGCCTACAGGAGAGCAAAACTTCTGAGCACGAGTTTAGTAATTCCAGGAAGGAAAAGAAGGCAAAAAATTCAAAATATGAAGGTAAAGAATCAAGTGCCAGTAAAGGCAGTGGTAGATCTGACAAAAAAGTTAGTCATACAAAGACCCAGAAATTCAGGCAAAAGCCTGAGAGCAGTTTGTCACACCGGAGCTTGGATGGAATGGACTGTTCAAAAAGGGACTTGGGGTCTGTACATGCTTCTGTTGCTGCCACTTCAAGCTCTTCTAAGGTTTCTGGCTCTCATAAAACCAAAGCCAGCTTCCAGGAAGTGAAAGGCTCACCTGTGGAATCAGTTTCTTCATCACCTATAAGAATTTCAAATGCAGATAAGTTTACAAACAAGGAAATTATTGGGAAAGATGATCCTCATGATATTGCTGCTGTGGATAGTCCAAGAAGATGCTCAGATCTGAGGATGATGGTGGGAGTGATCGATCTGGAACAGCTAAGAAGGATAAATCTTTCACCATTGCCCATAGGTCAGATTTTCAGGACAAGGGTGTTAATCACATGTCAGATACTAAACTTAAAGCTCAAACAACCAGCTATTGTACCAATGGGGTGTGGACACTATAGTCCTAGATGGGACACATCCAGGCACAGAGCAGATTAATCATCCTGGTGAAGACAAGATTGATGTTTATTATGCTACTACATCTCAAGCAAGGAAAAATGGCATAGAATCAGGTTTGGGAGGACAACAATGTCAATGACAGCTGTAAGTCAGAGTCCCATGCAGATAAGGTCAAGAGTACTAGTTCTCCATGTCAACTGAAAGATCAGTCTCCTCTACATGAGGCAAAACATAAGGATGGAAAAATTAAGTTGCAGGAGAAGTTTGGGTTCAAGCCTGACCAAAATGAGATTATACATGCTGGCAAGAAAGATTATACAGGAAAAAATGAGAGCAGGAATAAGGAGAATCACTCGAATCGGGGTCACGACTTTCAGGATGTTAGTACAGATGCCCCATGCAAACAGGAGGTATTTCATGCTCCTATTCAGAATCAGTTTCCGGACTGTGATACTGAAAGATCCACAAAGAGGTCTCTTTTGGAAAGAACTGATCAAGAAGTACATGGAAAAGGAAGCCATTGTCATCATTGCCATATGAAGGATCTCAAGTTGAGATATTAGGTCGTTGCCCACGACCAGTTGGCTTACTTAAAGGAAATGGAGATATGGAAGTTGATCCTTCCAAAGTTGATGATGTGTCAAAGTTACAAAAGAAGCAATTGAAAAAGACTGACATCAAAATGGAAATCTGCAAATTGGTTCAAGAAATCCCATACTTAATGGTCACAAGTCCAAGGAGCTTGATGCCCCTAGTCCAGCTAGAAG
>NW_021143578.1:0-83979 GCF_004193775.1 Glycine soja
CATCTAGAAGACAATCACATAAGCATTTATCTGACAGCACATAATAAGGAAGGTTTTGACATAAATACTTCATGGCTTCATGCATTGCAAGGGATCATGTTCAATGTAAGTAGGGAATTAAAACATAAATTATGATTATTATTGTTCTTGTATATCTTAAGCAGGTCATCACAAATACCTATCATTTGTTTTCAAGAATACAAGCTAAGCAATACTAATAGATAGAGTTCATCAACATCAGTAATTTCAAACATATTAAAAGGAAAAATAGATTAAAGAAGTTACCTTATAATCAATTCCTTCATATCATTTTATAAAAGAAGAATAGGGCAAGATCTCGAGCACTGCACCTTAGTTGAAGAGTTGGTCTCTCCAGAATGTATATCATCAAGGCAGAAATTAACCATACGTTCATGGTGTTTCTCCTTAGAAAGATAACTGTCTTCCACTGGAGGCCTCAACCCTCTGGTGGTAGCATACCATAGATCCATCAATATCAAACTGGCTGTCTACAAGTTTAGACCTTGATAATGAAGATAAATCTCTATTCTCTTCCAATATTTCCTCCCAATTCAACAAGCTCTTTGTATTTCTTTTCTTGTGCATCAGTCGGAGTCTTAGTTGAAATGGACTCCACTGGAACAACAGTCTTCTTCGATAGGCACATGAAGAAAAATAATCCTCATTTCTCAGTATGGATGAATTTCTGATCTGAGAAACAGACTCTTCTTCGATAGGCACATGTTTCTTCAATTGCCAATAGTTCTCTGAAATATTGTAATGCCATGAAGAAAAATATGCCATTTCAGATCATTAATGTTTAAAAAAAAGCGGAAATGTTTTGTCTAATTTAAATAACAAACCTTCCAACAGCATGCAATACTTTTTGAAGAAGTTGAAATGTCCCTAATCCAATTAATTCTAATTTTGCAAGTTGACCCTCAAGGGAAAAGCAATTAATTGAGATGACCCTCTTCTCCATCTGAATAAAACAAAGCATATATTGAGAGAGTGTTTATATATAGTTTACAGTTCTATTCTTCAACTTCAGCAGGGAAATTAAAACCTTGGCCAAGCAACACCAACCAAATTAGTGACGATTCATCTGACAAGAATATTTATCTGAAAAATAAAATTTTCTCAACCTTAACATTTAAGCAGTTTTCTAGCAGGATTAATATTAATTGTGATTTTAGACAAAAAACATTTCATACTAAGTTACATCTTTAAAGAAATAATAACAAGCTAGTGAGACAGATGGACCTATGATCATCTGAATCTTTACACAGTCAGCTCAGATATAAATCCATATTAGATCCCACCATCCAATCATGCTCATTGTTATAATGAAATATGACACTGACATGAAAGCCTTTCAAATAGACAATGCAACAGTAAAGTGAGATTACTTGTAACATTAACCTATGGGAGAATGGGTTTCACAAATTTCTCCCTGTTTTTATGTTTAGCAAGCATACATATTGATAGACTCATGAAGGCCATGACAGAAAAATAAACAAAAATAAGCCAAAGTAGTTAGAGTAGATGTATAATCAGTTAGGGTTGGTTTAACAGCAGTTAGTTACTGAATTAGTCTGGTGTCTAGCTTAAATAGTAGAAAGGAAGTATAAGATCAATCGTTCTGCATTGTCACTTAGCATGTAGGAAAACAACATTAGCTTCATTCGGAAGGAGAATCCACTTGTTTGTACTTCTATTATTGACACAAATATGATTTCTCAGTCCTTTCTATCTAAACTTTCAGACTCTGATTTTGGGTTTATAACCCAAACTACGAAAAAACAAATACAATACGAAGGTCCATAGAAGAATCTAAAGAAGAAAGTGAACCTCTTTCTGGCAGGAAATTTGTAGATTCTCGTATCCTTCTTCAAAGTCGGAAGAATTTATCCACACCCATAGGCGTCTAAATAAAAAACTGTGCTTCATTTTGCCTGATTTTTCACTTAACTCCACACCATGTTTGTTTGAATCATTACCAATGTCATGTTGTCCAAACTAAGTACAACGATTTCTTCCATCAGTTACTGGAGTCAGCAACAGGACATCTACCATTGCTCTTCCATAGGTTACACTGTAAAGAACAGAGTCATCATGATTTCCAGGATGTGGTGTTGTTGCCGGATAGGGTTCCAGCACCATTCTTAATACAGACATTAATGAATCCTGTATACAGGAGAGCCTTAAATAAAACAAATAAAATTAAACCATTACTTTTTCGGACTGAGAGCCCACAATAATTATTTGATACATGCATTTCAATATGTTTGAATCAGAACATCAGTTTAGTGTGTCTTTTAGACTCAGATGTATAACATTGAAAAAGAAGAAAATTCCAACAAAAAAGCTAAAACTAAAACTAAAATAAACTACCTCTGGACCCTCCAATTGGAGGGCAGTATAATAGCTTGCATCATGTACAAGCACCTCTTGTTTGAGCCTTTTTCAAGAGCGCCCTCGAACCTTTACCCCTGCGTAAGCACATGCACAATCCTTGTTAGTGTTTCCAAGGGAATGTTAAAACATTCACAAGCTTGTTGCTTCAACTTCCCCCATATACTCTTTCATAAGCTTTTAATTTTACCCAAAAAGACCTACCTTCCTTGAAGACACAAAGGAAGGTGGTAACCCCAAAGCTTGGTCATAGCAAACCACTTTGCATGCCAAACATGAGTTCTCAGCCTCTTGGTTACATCCCCAGAAGTGCAAAAACCATTCTCTGGGTTTTTCTTTAGTTCATATCTCCGATGAACACACCGAGGAAGCTTCTTTTGGTGATTCTCCTCCAAACCTAATTTGGCAAGGGCTTTATCAATTATTCCCAGTTTCTGCCTCTTTCTTCTGCACCCTTTTCTTGCAATTTGGTTATCAAACACAGTTGTCCTTCTTCTCTTGTTCTTTTGAGACCTATAATCACTGTTTACTCTATTTTCTATGATAGATTGAAGACTATGGAGTTCGAGAGCACGGGATTCAGCATATTTCTGCAAATTGATTTTCCAAGGTGGTGGTGAAGTAGGTACTGAAACTTGAGGCTTTTTGGTTCCATCAGTAACCATGGTAAAGAACTAAGCAAAACCAAAAAAATAAAAATAAAAATTAGTTTACAACTTTGCATTGTACAGACACAAATTATGTTGTAAAGCGTAAATAAAACCCTTCGCCTAATTGGACGATCCAATCAGAATAGAATTTACACCACCATAGTCCAAAAGGAACTACATGGGGCATATAGAGATATTGTAAATGAAATATACTTTAGCAAGGCTCCTATCTGATTGGTTAAATAGTATCATTTGTCTTTAGGAAACATACCAGGCAAACCAAAACTATCATAAAACGTTTCTCAATCCCTAATTCACATATTCCCACATTTCCTAACTAACCAAGAAATGGAGATAACCAAATCACTTGTCTCCAACAACAATAATAAAAAGAACAAATGCACACCTTCCAGGTTAGTAGGGCCTGATGGTGTTGGACTGTTGGTACTGGTAAAGTTGTGCAACTCAAATGAATAAATTCTTTATCACCTAAATGCAAAAATGGGAACTGCAAAGACATATCATGGAATACAACAGTTTAACCAATTTATTCAACTACAACAACTGGGATTAAAACAGATAAAGACAGTTTTTTTCTAATTTCTAATGCTTACTTTAGAAACTACAAATTATAAACCTTCAACTTAATTTTGAAAACTGGAACCACTAAATCAATACAACTATTATCAGCCTCGCAAAGTTGAACTTAAGGATGACTCAAGCTTGCTAGTTGCAACCTATCAACCACTACCAGCAGCATTCACAAAGGTACTAAAATCCCAAATCCCAATAACCTCTAAAAATAGCACACAGATTTTTATTTCCTGTTGTCAAAACTAGTGTTGTTTTGGATGTAAAAGCTAAATACCTTGGTCATGTAGTCAAAGTAGTTAAATAACCCCACATTATAGTGCAGTACCTGACCCCTATATGCTATAATGGTACAGCAAAGCAGCTACTACACCAAAGCAAATAGTTTCTATATAACATGCTCAAAACTAAAGTACTCAAATCAAAACTGGAGAAACAATGTTGGGCTTGGTTGGAAAAGGATGAAAGAGAGGCTGAGGGACAGGAAAATGCAGAGGGTACAGAGACCAATAAAGCATGAACAAGTGTTTGGCTGCTGGAAACTTGAGAGTGCAAAGTGCAGAGAGTGAGAAACATGCATATGCGTCTTCACGATGCAAAAACAAGGGTGAAGTAGTGGCAATATGCTGTAGCAGGGGGTGGGCTATGCAATTTCCTTGTGTTTATGAGAAGAGTAGGCTTGAAATTCCTATGGCTCACAATGTGTGATGAGTTTGTGTAATAAACAACAGAGGCTGCTACTCCTAAAATGCCTCACTGCATGGATGGGTATAGAACCAACAGCCCATTCCCATGGATTTTGCCTCCGCCCACTGCCAATGGCAACTACATCCAAACATGCCCGCCATCCCTATCTTCACCCCTTCTGCTGCTTTACTCTCTTGCTCTTCTTGTCTATTTTTCAAATACTAACATATCCAATGGACAATTTATTTTTATTAGATTCAACACTGCTATATTAGCAGTAAAAATATTATACTGTTACATTCGGCTACCAATCAGAAATTTTATTTAGTGTTAAAAAAATATATACTTTTATAAAAATATCATTTTTTACAAAATACATCAAATCATAAATCATAGCAGAAGAACCAAAAACAACTTGTTGGATTCCAAGATATCTGCCGCCATTTCAGATAGAGTTCAATCACAATTGCTTTTCCAAAATAACTAACAAGACAAGCATCTCTACTTTGTAACATGAAGTTTGGTATTCGAACTTACTCCGAGCTCAGGACAGTTAGGCAGTTGAGGAGCACATCAATTGCAAAATAATCAGATGTACCCAAGTCCACCCTGTAAGATATGTATAAAGCTAAAATGTATTAGTCTGTCTTTATCACAATGTTCTAACTTCTTCGCCAACCTAAACTTTAGTTATTATTTTACCAACCCAAATTAAGTCTATACTCTTCTTTAAAAGATGCCACGGCCTTTAAGATACTAAAAGCTTCGTGAGATTAAAGAAAACTTCTCAATAAGCTTATGATATGTCCATAAGTTGTTTTCAACTTATTTCAACAAGCATTCTAGGATAAATGATGAAAACAACTTATATCTAATGTGAAAATAGTTTAAACTGATTTTTTCAATTATAAAAATAGATGATATGATATCTAAGTGCTTATACAATAATAGACAGACTCAAGTTTAAAAGAGAAAGAAAAAACCAGCATGTATGAGGAAGAAGTTTGCTAAACATGTATGGCGCATTTGGCTAAAATGTAGTGCTTAGTACAATCTCAAATACATTGTCATTTTTTAAGGTGTTCACAGTAGATGCACCAGAGAAAATTTAATAATACAAGTGATAATGTAAAAAGTTACTCCCGGGATATATCAATTGACCCGTTTTAATTACTTGTACAGATGACTTGCAAGTTTTAATGGGTGGTTTATAAAGTACAGAAAACAAATTCTTGCTGCAGGGATTACACGAAGAAAGCAAGAAACAAACAAACAAAGAAAGAAACAAAGAAAGAAACAAAGAAAGAAAGTTACAGAGGCATGGCATGAACCAAAATCGATAATATAAAAAGAGAGGGAAAAGGAAAACCTGATCTGAATTTGACAACAATGAAAGACTTCAACTACCAAAAGCCAATGCGAGTGAATGGGGAGAGAAGAGTGTATTTATGACTTGGAGATTGAAGTGCGAACAAACGATTTAAATCGACGTTAGGGTTTGTCAAGGCATAGGGTTCTTGGTACTGAGGTTTGTTTGATTGATTCTAAAACTTGGGATGCTAGCATTCGGGGTTGTAATTGGTAAACCGGGTTAGGTTGTTTGATAATTGAGTCAGCTGAGTTGGGCTGCTGTGGGATGTGGGCTGAAAATATAACCCATATAGACAGACCCATGTCTAACATACATTTTCTTCTTCTTCTCACCCTCTACTTCGTTAGCTTTTTGTAAAATTAGTTTCCGTAAATTTCGTTGTTTAATTTTATATAACAGTTTCCGTTAAAGACATTTTTATCAAAAAAATAAAGGTGAGGGTGCCAAGATCAAACAAGTATCAATATTATGGGCCTTATGGACATAAGCATAAGCTAAGGGAATTGCTCTATCAAAAAACAAATATATATTAAGTCTTATTCGTTATCATAATTTCATAAGGACCACAATTATTAGGACTGTGATATATCATAAAAAACATAGAAGCAAGATTTTTTAATTTATTACATAGCATGGTAGTTAATTGTGCACAATATTGGTGCTATTGTGCCCGAGCATCACACATGGCACCCTACTTCTCCTCCAAGCATCATCATATCCCACCTGGCCGTTGTGACTGGAACAATGCTTTTCATAGCCAAAATGATGGCCAGAGTGGACAAAGCGTGCTGTAATGCAGTTCTGCAACTTCTATTGATTGTTTGCTCTCATGGCTACGCTCACTGTTAGTGGGTCAGAAAAGATAGATACCCAATTCACAACTCTAACTCTAAACGACACCATCTTTATTTTTTGGCTATTTTCACTCTAGTGTTTTATTTCCAACACGAATTTTATTTGGACTTGGATCGTCAATTTTAAAATTACTTTTTGGACTGTCAATTTTAACTATTAGACCCTTATTCATATAACTTTCTTACCGCTTTTACTCAAAATTCAAATTTAGATGCATTATAATCAAGTTTTATTTTCTAATCGAATTTAAATAGAGATATTTTCTAATTATTGTTTAGTATCAAATAAAAAATATTCAAATGATGTGATATCTTTCCTATTTTAATAAATGTTTAAATCTTTTTATCATAAAATATATCCTAAAACATTGTAAAATCTGTTAAAGTTTTCCAAATCCTAATATTTAATTAATATATAAAACTAATAGCAAATTATTTATTATAAATAACATTAAAACATGGGTCATCCCACTATAGCGTTTTTCGGACTGGCTATTCCACAATGATACATACCGAACAAACTCTTTTGAAGTAGGAACGGATTCCTAAACCTCAAACCCTAAACCCTAAATTGAACCGGGAAATCAGGTTTCTGAATACGATTAAGCACCTAAGTTACTGGTTTACAAAACATTCACTTTTACTTTAAAGCTTGAGTTTTGTTATTTTATTAGTAATTTATATTTTTTAAAATTTTAAATTTTGGAAACTTTCAATAGACCACTAAATTAAAACAAAATAAAATAATCATATAAATTTACTTGTCAATGATGTTTTCAAGTTAGTTTTATCAAAATTACATTCATTGATATATACTAAGAATATTAGTAAAGATAGGTCTTATCAAAATTATTAATTTTCAATAAATTTTAATAATTATACAAAGAATGTTAAAAAGAGTGTGGTATAGAGAATGTTAAAAAGAGTGCCTTATCAATTAAGTGTAATTAACATTTATATTATTTGAAATAGTTACCAACCATTATGAATATTTTTACAAATTTTTAGATAATTCAAAAAATACTTTCTTAAAAAATATTTTTCTTACTTTACATATTTAAACATTTTTTATAGTCAATTATAAATATAAATATATATTAAATTCATTGAAAATATTGACTTTATTCATTTTTGATAATTTTATTTTATAAATAAAATGTTAAAATATTTTTTCATCCTTCTAAAATTACTAAAGTTTGGATTTATTTTTTATAATTTTTTTTGTTTTTCACTCTTATAAAATTCTTATTTACTAATTTTTCATCAAAAATTATGTTTAGATTACGAACCTGTGACATTTTTTTAATTAAAATTTTAAAATGTAATTTTCAAAGGTTAAAAATCATCATATATCATAGAAAAAATATTTTAAAATGCAAGAATCAAAACAAATTAAAGCATATATCAAGGTCAACAACAACAAAATGAATCAAAGTTTTTTAAAAAAAAATCAATAAAACAACCAAATTTGACATGAATTAAAAACATAATGAGATCTAAAATAAAATCCCTTAAAGAACTAAAATGGTGACACGACTGGCAATAGAGGCACAATGCTACATGGGGGAGTGAGGGAGAAACGAACAACGAGGAGAAAAAGTTGGATTTAGGCGTTTTGGGTTCAGATATGGACAAAGATGATATTTTATGGGCGAATTTGGTTCATGATTTTTGAAGTGAATCTAGTTGGTGGTGGTGGTATTAGAGGTAGGTGATGACAACAATGAGGGAGAGAAGGAAGAGACAAATATGGAGACAAAGTCCAAGTGCTTTCGGTGCTCGTCATTTAGAATCAAAGTTCTTGATCAAAATGAGGTAGTGACGACGATGATGGAGTATCCACAGAGCAAGGAAGAGTGAGAGATTCTTGATGAGGATTTGAGGTTAAGTTGGATAATGGTGGATTCTTAAGGAAATTGCATGCTAAACACATCGAGTGTGAGAGTGGTGCCGGTAGAGCGACGAAGAGGGGGATCAACGACAAATGTGGCCGAATTCAACATGTCTGTCACTTTCGGGGGTGAGATGCATGTGAGGGAAGTGAGTATGTAAATGCAGGACATGGATGGACACAACTCAACCAAGTGGACTAAGTGTGTTTTCTCTTGAAAGAATAATAAAGAAGCTTATTTGTTTCTAGCCACAAACAAGAATAGGACATGAACTGTCAAAATAGGTGGATGACTTACTGTGCGCAAACAACATGGTTGACAAACTAAACCTGCAACAGCATACAAAGATGAGTTATGACTAACTAGCTATGTGCACAAGCTACAACAAGAGTATTTACCAAAGAACTGTAACTATATGTTCCCTCAGTGACCCTCAAAACTCATTGTTTGTTCTATGTTCAAGAATCCACACCACTGCTCCAACAAAGAGGAAAAAAAATGCAGTGACACCCCACATATGTGGAGTAAATGGTCGCAAGAAAGCCCAAGCATTTGACTTTAATTTTTTTTACTGGAGCAACCACAACTAGCCCCGACTCTATATATGGTCGAGTAAAATCCACAATCTTTGTTCGGACAGAGACAATCGCAATGTCACCTACGGCAGCATCAAAAACCTGTAGATGCAAGCACAAAAAATTGATATATAAAAACAAGATATTACTACATTATGTTTGTTCTATGCAGTGAGTATTACTTACATCAGAAGTAATCATGTTGACAAGATCACAGTAGCTTGGGTTCTTGTGTCCATCTCCAAACATAATGAACTTGTATTGAACTGCATAGGGAAGCAATTTAAAGGCAACTAGGAATATATCTATGCAATATCGTTGAATTGCATTGGTGCCATTTATTTGGGAGATCATATCTTAATAGCTAACTCTATTGGGAATTCCAATTCTCAGTTACCTCCCGTTATTTGGGAAAACCCATCCATGAGGCTTTTCTGTTGTATTTCCTGGCCATATGACACAGTTTAGATGTTGGCTTGAAATTGAACGATTGGCAGGCTCTGCATGAAGTTTCTCAGGGGTTATTACAGAAAGGTCAGAGAACTAGACCAGTAGCCGATTCTCCTATAACCTGTAGCAATTACATTAAGAATGTCATATGATGGATTTAGAGGAGATCTATCTAAACCAAATTGAATAGGTCCAGTCAACCCACTCATATTAATGCACAATATGTTATCAAGTAACTGCTTCCCTCCATCAGAAACGCTCAAGGCACCGAAATCCAGAGCCTCTTCCCTCGTACAACTTAAATTTGTATTGTTAGAGAAGGACATGAATCCAAAGTCTCATAGGTGAGACAACAACAGGTGCAGTTGTAGTAGTAGCAACAGCACTATCAAGGACATGAACCAAGTTTAGAGCTTTACTCCTCAGTGCCACCTGGTAAAATGATGGGGGATTCTGCCTCTATCATTGTATGCCCGGATCTAATACATTCTTTGGCTTCCATGCAAATATTTAAATTTCACTACCAAACATATGTCACAAAACCAACACCTAACGAAACTTAGCTATACAATGGGGGGGAAATTATAAAAGATTTCAACACTTCGGGTTAAGAAAATAGAATCATAACAACAAATGCATTTATTTTCTATCAAAGTTTTTTAGTCTTTGCTGATAAAAAAAAAATTTTTGGTCTTTTTTCTCATCTCAGAAAATTGGGTACTTAGTTTCAAACACAAGAACCAAAAACTAGCCTCCTAACAAGAGATGAGACACATAAAAATAATAAAAAAGCAAAATAAAAACAAATTAGTAAATTAGTATAGTTTAAAAAAAATTAAAAACAATCCACACTTGGCTAAAATAATTATGAAAAAAATCGTAAAATTAAAAATCACTCATTTGCTTCAAATACTTCTCAGGTTGGAGTTCAAAATAAAGGAGAAGCCATACAAAAAAAAAACACAAACAAACAACACCCTTTAGCATACATATGCTTCATACCCACCATTTTCCCAAACTTTAAATGACATAAAACTGAAACAGAAGGGGGGAAATAAAAATAAAATACCAAAAAAAAAATTGAAACAAAACTCCTTATACATTCTATTTTGGAAACCATATCAACATCAGGGGTTGGATGTTCTACAAAATGAAAAGATCATGATCTATCACTGTGATTCCACACTTGAGCAAGCTTCTTCCAAAGTTGGAAACTAGTAATCAGATTTCTTTTTCAGCTCAACAAAAAACTCGTTAACTTAATTGGACTCACCAAACAACAACAAAAAAGGCAAAAAAACACTATTCTGGAAAATTCAATACATTTTTTTTAAAACTGGCAAGTAAGTCAAGACTGTTAAAAAGCTAAGAGGTTCCCAATTATTTTGGTTTAGTTTATCTAACATTGGCAACCTTCTCTGTCATGCACAGAAGCACGGAAAAGAACAGCCTAGCTTCGAGGACTAGGAACCTCCATAAGAGAGAAGGATAAGGAAGAAAACTTGTATTATTTTTCTGCTGTCCTCTATTACATACTAAGCATCCCTTATATAGAGGCATTAGCCAAGGGTGCCGCTACGAAAACAGAAGGTGCTAGAATGCGAAAAGAAAATAACAGAAAAGTGGAAAATGATGACAATGCAGTGTTGCACGATGGTAAGCAACATGCCAACAGCATATTTCCTATGAACCAGTATCCTCCTGACAGCTCAGCACCTTCTAACAGGTTCTGTTAAAGGGAATCCACCAAGGGTTTGTGCCCTTAGTGGTGCTTTTGCTGGTTTGTTTTGTTCCTCCTAACATTCTCCCATTACAATTCTAAGGGAGTAAAAAATTAAAAGTAAGCTTTATTATATAAATTAACTTCAAATTACCACTTTTACTTCTAAAAACTGAATTTATTTTTGTCCAATAACAAGTTCAATTTCTCTTGATTAACTCAAATAGCTTTTACACAAATCATTTAACAATTTTCTTCAAAACTCTTTTAAAAAATTAAATTCCCGACCTTCTTTTCTTTCCCTACCTAAATTGATATATTTTAATATATCTTAAGATATCTTACACATTGTATTTAAATTACAACTTATTAAATTCCAATTTCTTTCATCCTCACCAAACCTCCCCCCATCTCATATCCAACTTTTAAGAAAATTCCTTAACTGATTCAAGTTGAATTAGAAAAGGAAAAGGTCAAAGAAGATTGGCCTTCCCCCACCTCTTGAGAATGATACCCAACACCGAATAAACACGGGTATAACTCAAAAGCTATTTTTTTTTAATGTCTTTCTGATAAAAGCATCTGTCATAAATTGGATAAAGAATATTCCTAGTCTCCTTTTATTTCCTTGTTGACCAAATCGCCGTCAGTTTTTATTCATCAAAATTGTCTCACTTTTTTATAGTAAAAACCTTGCATAGTAAAAGATATTTAATGTCCCATTTTCTGTTGTTAGACTGGAAGTCGAAAAAGGAAAGAGAGAAAAAAAATGTTTTGGATTTATATTGTTTACTTTCCTCACATAAACCAATTTTCTTGTGTAGCTTAAGTGATAAAAACTGAAATTTATGAAGTACCAATAATACAAAACAAAACGTAAATCTTTTTCCTAGCCAGATTATTCAAATCCTGAACTCTATACCAACTGACTAAAATTGTAAACTACCATAATGTAAATGATACTTACCACTGTAACGACCGATAAGCTTGACAATATCGTTACCATTCTCAGTGCTTTCTGCTTCCACATGAGCAAAGTTTATGGCTCCTTGTGCCTCTTCAACAGCAGTGTCAAAACCAAATGACTTATCAATAACCTGATTCAAGTAAAACATGATTAATTAGGTGACTATTCAAAAGCAAATTATTTTTACAGTCTCGGCAAAGTAGCTTCAATTGTCCAATTCAACCATGCTTACTAGGACATCACTATCACTATCAACGAATTTTGTTCCAAGAAATCGGACAGAGCCAATCAGACATGGCTCCACTCTCATATTTAAAAATTAAAGCATCTAAAATCACACCAGCCACCAACAAATTTCTTCATCACCTAACATTTTTTTTTCTTGAAGGATAGAAGGCAAACCAGAATTGAAGCAAATACAAACAAAATCAAACAAATCGTCTCCCAATTCAAAAATAATAGATGATTAAAACAACCACATTAAACAATTCACCCTAGTGTATCACTACCATACAAAACATAAATAGAAGGGGATAGAAGTCACAAAACTCTTACAATTATACAGTCTTATAGATTTTCATCCTCACATTAGTATATTAAGGAAGTATCAAAAGTAAAAGAAAAAAGAAAAAAGAAAAAAAATATATATATATATAGTCAAAATTTAAGGGATATCACCATCATCAAAGACCACTACCAAATCAGTCACGACCTTAACACCAGACAGCGAAACATTGGGCTTCAGCTCTGATGGCTTCCTGATACAAGCAGAGGACAATGGTCCTTCATTTCGAGGGCAAGGGAACCTCCGCTCTACACTAAAGGTGATGAGCTGGAATTCTTCTTACCATTTAATTCATTGCAATCTTATTTAAATACATATCGTGGGGTGATTCTGTGTAATAAAATTTACAAAGCATGATTGCAATAACGAGTTCCTAGCAGCTTTTCTAACAGAATTCTGAAATGGAAAAACAGTTGTAAATAACTCCCTTAATTCTTCCCCAATAACTGTTATGCGTAATTGTCTAGATACTCAGATCGCTTGGTACTTCTCTTGGGCCTTCCATCGTGGGTCTCGGGTTTGTCTTCATCCATAGCTTGGGCCTCAGGTATGTTCTGATCTCTGTTGCTATCACTTCCACTCTATCGCCGCCATGTTGTCTTCGTCGGAAGACATGAGTTTCTGACTAAGCAGTGAATAAGTTCAAGGAAACAAGAAAGGATATGAGAGCAGAAGATGCGGAGGGGCATGGAGCCGCCAGTGAAGAAGCGGACGGAGAGTGCCCGTACGAGAAACCTATGGATGTGGAAGAGTGTGAGTGTGAGTTGAAGAAAAATGAAAGAGGAAAAATTACTTACCATGGATGTTCACGCTAACCAGTGGCAGTTATCACGGGAACCCACAACGAGAGCCTCGTCTCCTGCGTGTGAACCTGCAACGACAAACGACGATGGCAACCAAGGTTCGGATTCGTGGATTCACGACGTGCTGAGGGGGAAGAGCGGATGGCGATGCTGCTGAGAACCACGGTTGGCGCAGTGAAGGGAATGACGGGGTGTTGCGTGGTGACTGGTGAGGGAGAACGAGATTGTTTTTAGATCCAGGTATATTGTACTAGGTCTTACCGTTGGAGGGAGTGGCGAAAATGAGAGCGGGATTGTTTTCCATTTACAAATAACAGTAAAATATTTTGATAAGTTATTTTAAAAAGCTTGTTGAAATAAGTTTAAAATTATTTATGAATAAATAAATTATAATAATTTTCATAAACTCTCTTAAACACTTAACAAAAACTGTTTATGAAAATAATTTACTATAAAATATCATATAACATAAAGGAGTTACATCTCTAGTATTTATACTATAATTAAACAATTATTACAACTAACATTAGTAACTATCAACTTATTTTACAATAATTGAATGAACTAACAAAGTTAATTATTAGTCGTTAAAAATGGGGTGCGAAGAAAAAGAGGGCGAGCCCTGGTGCAGCGGTAAAGTTGTGCCTTGGTGACTTGTTGGTCATGGGTTCGAATCCGGAAACAGTCTCTTTGCATATGCAAAGTCGTTAAAAAACAAAAAATGAGTAATTCTAGTCTTCTACTCTAATAGGTGGTAAAGGAATATCCAGGAAATTAGGCTCTAATGATTTACTCTTGCTGGTTTAGACGCACCTTAAAGGGGAATATATGTATGTGTCTATGCGACAACTAGGATTGATGGATTGAATCCACATATATTGCATTGACACTGATGCATTTAATGAGTTAATGATGATTGCTTATTGATTTTATATGAAAATGAGATACTTTATCTATGGAAATATGGTCTCAGTTTATGTAACTTGAGGAAAGATTTATGTTAAATTATTATGGATAATTATGATGTCAAAATTTAGTCAAACTTGCATGACTTATTTTTGGATTATAGTGGTAGACAACTACATGATATATTGATGTATATTTGAGAATATTCTGGTTGGAAAACATGATGTGTGGTTTATTTCTTGAATTATATTCAACTTATTTTAGTTCTTATTTTGTTAAGTTTTCTAATTCCTATAATATAAACATTATCGAATCATGCTTCCTTTAACTTATTTTGCTAATGAAAAAGGAAGGCTCTGCATAATGACCATGGTTTTGCTTGTTTCGAACAATTCGCATATTATTTGAATTATGTTTCTTGTAAATTCCTTTTTACTTTTATGTTCCTCATAATGATTGGTTGTGTATGTTACTCTTGATGTGTTCGTATCTTATTATTTGTGTATTTTTGTATAAATAAAGATCTTAGTTAGAAGTTGGAAAATGGCCTCCATAACCAGTCTCAGTCTAATACAACTACAATTGGGAGTAGGAACCTGAAAACTTGAGATCACACTGCTAGTGCTTCACTTTTTAACATTGAGTGTTGTATTATCCCCCCATCCCCTCCTCGATTTTCCTTGTGAAGGGGAGATTTTTATTTTTTTTCATTGCAAGTTATGTATTTCAAAATTGTTGGTTAGTGAACTTGACAAAACACACATGGGTATATTTACTCCAACTTTCAAACAATGTGGATGCAACGATGACAAACATTGAAAATTCTTCCACCATAGACAGATAAAAAATGGTGAAATACAAAATAAAGTACATCCCTGAATGATCTATCAACTACTTCAAAGCAATGTCTATGAGTCATTGGAGCTTCATCCCGAATTATTAGTTTCATCTTTGATATCAATAAAAATCACTTAAAAACATTAAAAAAATCACTTGAAACCCCAAAAAATCAACTTGAAGTCAACCAAAACAACAACAAAAAAATCCCTTAAAAATAACAACAAAATGTTAAAACCACTTCGAATCATAAAAATTGCCAAAGCATTTAAAAATAACTCAAAAGCATTCTAAAATAGGTGGAAACTGCTAAAAGCACTCAAAATCATCCAAAAACTACAACATAACTTCATTCAAAACCAACAAAAAAAACCGCTCAAAAGTACTTGGTCAATAAAAAGCAGCTAAAAGCCTAAAAATCACTTGAAAACCCCCAAAAAAAGTCACTCGAAAACATCTAAAGCCTAGATTCTATTATACAACTAAGGCATCTAAATCAACACATGAACAAGTAGATAAAATAGTCAAACAATGCAAATGGTTTCAAAGTGTGAAATTGAGAATGGACCTTTTGGCTTACGAATTGCACTTTTCTTTCCCAGACAATTGGATAAAAATGTCTAATCATTCGACTCGACAAATCTTCTTCTAAATATCAGAGTGTGGAGTGTTGTTTTTGAATTTAGGCGGCAGAGAAGTCGTGGTGTTGATGGCATCCTAAACCCGAAGCCCCAAGCCCCAAGCCCCAAACCCCAAATCCCAAACCCCAAACCCCTAAACCCCAAATCCCAAACCCCTAACCCCTAACCCCTAAACCCCTAAACCCCTAACCCCAACCCCTAAACCCCTAACCCCTAAACCCTAAACCCTAAACTCAATATATATTTTGCAATATAAATTAGTGATTCTCAATAAAATGGCCGATAAAGCAAGGGATCGATGCTCAACGATGATAACTGAAATCTATCAATACACGCAATATACAGGAAAATGGCCGATGCTACCAATTTTTAACGAACATAAAATAAAATCGGGTTCAAAACAGCTCCTATGCTACACTAAGACTCCAAGAAAAAATTGAAACGAGTCGGCCCCACAATAAAGGCTTTAGAAAGGACAAATTATGACATAAATAATCCGCCTCAATGATGTATTTGGTATCAAATAAATTACAACAAGTTTCATGTGATTTACCTAACTCTATGCTAACAAGTTCGTCAGTTGCTCCATTCTAATCTAGCAAGCAGAGATTAGTGATTCTCAAGAACCAAACTGCTACCTCAGTTCTATAGGAGAAACGAAGTCAGAAAAGATATAAGCTGCAGTCCGAGGATGTCGTGCAAGTGAAAAGATCATCATCTCATAACAGACTCTTTCACATACGATCGACCACCTGAACTGCAATAATGGCAGGGAACAAAGTCAGAAATCCATTAAAAATTTACCCTAAAGGCATATTTTGGTGAAAGAAATTGTTCTCACTCACGTATATTCAAGGTGACTATTCATAAATCGAGCATTTTCTTTGCTTTGTGACAATGTCACTGAACCTTCAATTAGTTTTTTTTTTATCAGCGAACCTTCAATTAGTTGATCTTGTTCCAGCTCTATAGGGTCATAAAAGTATATCAATGTCTGCAAAATACATCAATAAGATCAAGACACCAAAATAATAAAAGAAATGTAATTTTGAACATAATATTCCAGTAGTCAAAATAAGCATAATAATAAAAACCTAACTAACTATATTACAAAAGCTTAAGCTTTGGGTATTGTGTTTATATCTCTAACGGGAATAGATGGGAACAGTGTTCAAGGTCCACCCCCAGTTCATATCGAACAAAAAAACTAGCACCATATATTTAAACTGAAAATTGAAAAAATAAATACTGCACCTGCTGCCAATGTGTTGGAGGGTCCTCAGGCGCAGTGGACAAGACCAGTGCTTCATTTGGGTTTGTTCGCCTTTTTCTCTGACTACCATTCATCTGATGATTGTCAACAAATGAAGTAGTTGATTGATAATTGGTTGATGATATTGCATGCCCATTAAATTCAACGTCAAACCAAAATGCAAAACCATGTAATGGTGCTGGAGAAAACAAGAAATAGATTTCAATTAATGCTGTGATAATACAGGACCTCATTAAACAATAATTTGTCAGTAAATTGGATAAGAACAGAGCACTGTCAAAACAAACGACCAAACATTATGATGACTGCATGAGGCTCAAACATTAGCAGCAAGGTAAAGATTAAGAGGTCAATACACCAGTGAAAAGGAAGAAAAAATAAAAGGAGGTTACCTCGCATCATAGAATTGAACTTAAATTTGGCGGTTACAGATTCTAACTCTTGGATGGTAACAGAATAACTATCAATATATTTTACCTATAATAGTGAATGAACAATTTTTTCAGAAATGATACTACATACTTATTAAAAGGAAAGTTTGAACTAAAGAAACAAGCATGCGTCATATATACAGGCACAAACTGACATGTTATTGTACAAAAGTATTTACAAATTACAACGAAGACTCCAAGACATTTCGATCAAATAGTGCATATTGTAATCTAAAGATTCTACAATAATCAAATAAATGGTGTCAAGTTAGAAACATTACTAACTGATGCTAACCAATAATGTTTAATCAGATAATTTTTCTTCTCCCTTTAATAATAGTAAATCAGTAAAAAAAAAGTACAAAGGCATTGAATAATGCATCCTCTCAATAAATAAGATAACAAAAACTAAAATCCCCGAGGGTTGGCTCAATTAGCAGGGTCAAACTTCTTTGACCAAAAGATCTTCGGTTCTCTTCCTACTAGTTGTCCTTTATGGGAAGGACATCAGCAAGTACTACTGTGAGCCATCACTGAAGCATATGGCATGCCCAGCTTTGAAAGGGGGAAACTTTCCCTCCCTTGAACTTTCTTTTCCTAAAAAAGTAAAGGATAACAAAAGCTTAAGAAAAAGATAGAGTGCAAAGCTAAGCAAAACTCCACCCACATATTATAAAGATGAAAAAATACTGTATTGTCTAATAGTGCAAACCAGTTAAAGGAATTATACTTGAAAATTCAGAAATTTCTCTTCAAACATTTGCACCAAAATACTGCAAACACCAATTTCCTAGAGGCATTGCCTGTGGTCCTCCTCAAGCCTTTTGATTCATTGAATGATTTTTTTTCAGTCCATTTGGCAATACGAGAAAGATCGCTACTTATGCATGTTGATTTGATTACATTCATTTAGATTTCAATATCAGTTTGGCTACAGTCCATTTCAACCAGTCCTCTGAATTTCAAATTGCTATAACCAAAAAATTAGGGACTGGATTAGTCTCAAGGTGAAGACATTGGTCGTCACTCTCTGTCAACCTTCTCCCTCTCTTCTGTGGATGTTTGGAATTTGTATATATATGACTTCTGTCAAATTGCTAGCAAAGTAGCAATTATATACAAAATTCCTATTTAGTTTAGATAATAATTTATGTAACAACTATAGTACAGATAACATACTTTTTAAAAATAATGATTGTTGGCTTTTCATAAGGAAAAAGGTATAAAGCAGAAGCAATGGGAGAGGAAGCACTAAGAAAATATAGAAAAGAATAATGTGTACACCAGACTACCAGTAGTCTCGACAGGAGCAAAACCCATCCTTGAAATGATGAAATCGAAATCCATCTCTCATGATAAGTTCCCTTGAGGCGACCATGGACAACAACTTTATTACCAAGTGACAATCATTGCAGACGTGGAGATTCTTCGTTACTTGTATAGGCATCCAAGGTGGCAAACTAAGCAACCCAAAAGCAAAAGCAAGCTTTTCACTATGGTATTTCTGACTCCTATGGGCACAAGAGACGATACTAACGTATCTTCCTGTATCTTCTATCTTCTTCATCATCTCCTCCAGTTTTACATAAACCTCGTTTATCTGTGGATGACTGGTTTCATCTACAGTAAACACATGTAGCCTGTTATCAACCTCTATCCAGCTACAACCTGGACTCTTTCGAATTCCTTTCACTTTCATTAACTTTCTCATATCAGCAACATTTTCTAGTTCCCCAGACTCTGCATATATATTTGCTAGAAGAACATAACCTCCAGAATCTTCAACATTTAATTCCATCAACTTCTTTGCGGCAGTTTTTGCTAGTATTGAATCGTGATGGATTCGGCATGCTCCTAGTAGAGCACCCCAAACAGTGGCATTTGGCTTAAAAGGCATTCCGTCTATTAAATTCTTGGCCTGGTCTAGTAACCCTGCTCGGCCAAGCAGATCTACCATACAAGCAAAGTGCTCATTTGTTGGAGAAATGCCAAACACTTGAGTCATGGAATCAAAATAATGTTTCCCTTCAACTACAAGCCCCATGTGGCTGCAACCAGATAAAACAGCAACATAGCTTATATGGTCAGGTTTGCATTCTGTCCTTAACATATCCTCATATGTTTCGATTGCTTTATTGCCTAAACCATTTTGAGCAAATGTTGCCATCATGGCATTCCAGGAAATCAGGTTTTTCACATGTATTGAGTCAAAAACTTTCCGTGCTTCTTTGATTTGTCTACATCTTGAATACATGGTGACAATACTGTTTGCAACTGAAACATCCGAACTAAGTCCAAACTTTGTCACATGAGATACGACTTGTGTCCCAAGTTTTATAGTAGCCAAATCAACGCAGGCCCGGATAGATGTTGCAAAAGTGACCCAATCCGGTTTGACTGCTTTGCTTCTCATCAAAACATACAACTTCATCCCTTCTTCCGAGAAGCCATGTTGAATATATGTGCTTAACATGGAGTTCCAAGTTATGACATTACGCTCAGGCGTCATATCAAAACATTGGCGGGCCCTGTCAATATCTCCATTCTGAGAGAATGCAGTGATCATGGCCGTCCATGATATGGTATCTCTTAGTGGCATTGATCAAAATGCAAGACTAGCTTTCTCAGTATCACCACACCTTGCATACATTGTAATGATTGCATTCCCCACAGGAACAGAGGAATCCATCCCATTTTTGATTGCATATCCATGAAGTAGTTCCCCAGTGGCAGCATAATTTTGACCTGAACAAACCCCAAGAATTGTCACAAGGGTGAATTCATCCAACACCACAGAAGCCTGTCTCATTTGGTTAAATAGTGCCAAAGCATCATCACCAAGTCCAAACTGTGCAACCCCTGAAATCAAGCAAGTCCAAGAAACTTGATTCTGTTCCCCTAAACTGTTAAACACACGCCTCGCCAGTGCTAAGCATCCACATTTGGCATACATGTCTATGAGACCACTTCCCAAAAACGCATCCAGGCTATGTTCCATGCGAAGAATCCGAGCATGCAAATGGGCACCCCATTTCAGATCAGAAATGCTGGCACATGCACTGAGTACACTGCCATAAGTCATGAAATTGGGCTTAAACCCCAGATTGCACATCTCCACAAACGTACTAAGACAGCGGATCCCATGGCCGTATTGAGAGAACACTGAGATCAGCGTGTTCCAAGAAACATGGTCATGTTTAGGCATTCGGGTGAACACGTGGAGAGCTTCATAGGGTCCATATAATTGAGAATATCCATAAATCATACTGTTCCAACAGAACAAACTTGGGCTTTCAATGTTAAGGAAAACAGTCTCAGCCAAAGTGATTGCTCCACACTTAATATACATATCAACAAGGGAGTTCTGAATGCAGGTTTGGGCTCCCAAATGTAACTTGATGACATGGGCATGCAACTGAAGAGCAAACCGAGTGGAGGCAAGGCAGCCACAAGCCTTCATAGTACAAGTATAGGAAAAGGGGTCACAGTTTTGAATGTCATGATTGGAGTCCCGGAGCATTGACATAAAAGTTTTGATGCTATGAGCAGGGAGGCCGTTTTGACAATAGCCGGATATCATGGTGGTCCATGAAACGGAGTCTCTCACTATATGGGGCATTTCATCAAACAAGTTCTCTGCTTCCCTCATTCGACCCGAATCAAAAAAGGCATGGAGCATGGTGTTCCAAGTGAAGATATTGGCATGGTTGGCCTCACGGAAAACGCAAAAAGCATCGTCTACCATGCCGCAGTTGGAGTACATGTGCAATAGATTGTTGAGTAAGAAAAGGGAAGCGTCCAAACCAGAGAGTATGAGTTGGGCATGAAGTTTGCGAGCAATGGGTGGGGACCCACACAGCTTGAAAGCATCGTAAAACTTCTGAGACAGTTGCATGTAAGACATTTGATTTTGTGAGGTTCCTTACTCGCATATTCATGATTTCAATGGGAAGCACGGACAAGTGTTTTTTCATTCTGTTCTGCAGCTTCGCCTATTACCCTTGTTGGCTAATAATTGGATCAACACCTTGTTAAGGAAAAAAGCCCAAAATATATTAACCTAAAATAATGATTAAAGTTATTAAAATATAAGAAAAATTAATTTAAATTAATTATATATCTGTGTGCCTAGATATTGTAAATTTTAAAAAAACAAAAAATTATATTAATAGATACTAATTAATATTGTAAAACATATTACAAATTTAAATAATATATCAAAATGAAATATACCCCCGACATATGATATGCTACATAACATGCACCCATACACATACTTGAAGAGTACCATGCACTAAGTAACTATGGTATAAAGTATAGCATCTATGAAAAATGAAAATCATATATTGGTCAAAGGAGTCTACCTCAACTCGCCCATGCAATACAACAACGACATCAGACAAGTTATTTGCTTTCATGACTTCATTTGCCTGGTTGCAAAAAAAAAATAGCTAGTTGAAACCAAGTAGGTCAAGGTCAAAAAAAGTGCTACTTAACCAACTTATTCACAATTCAAAATTCATAACCTCAACCTTTAAACTTATAGAACAACTACATAACTCTTTGCTCTCTAAATCCCACAAAAAGAAAAGATGAAACCCCACCATGATCCATACTTCATAGAATAATAGAACCCAGTGCGACTACCAAACCATCACCTTGAAAAATTACTAATGTTACTAATATTCACACAGTAATCTCCAGTTTTAGCAACTACAGTAGTAGCCTTCCCTACACTAAGGTCATTTCATAGTATCATTATGCATCTTATCACACTAACAACAAAACAAAACAATCACCCAAGTTCCTTTAACTTCATTAATTCACAACAACAACATGAACCTAAAGCTAAAAAGCTTCCAATAATTGATCTTCAGTGAAGGGGGAAAGGGAGAATGAAGCAGAAAATTGCGTACATATTTATTGTCGACGGTCTTTGAATTAGTGAAGCATACGACGTTGTCGGCCATGACATCTCTGTAGAGCGGCAATCGGAGAAATGGGATGCTCCTGAGGAGGACGGAGGAGTGTCGTGTGGGGTTGCTGGCAGAGAAAGACGCAGAGGAAGGTTGGAGTTCTTTTGGAGAAAGAAAACCAAGAAACACAACAACCACACCCTGGAGAATGGGACGCTCCAGAGAAGAACCCTCACTGTGTCGCCGTGGTGTTGCCAGAGAAAAGCACACAGGGGGCACGTGATACAGAGAGAACAAGACGAGGAAGACGTGTGCCGTCAGTTGTGGTGTTGTCAGAGAAGAAGCCACATTAGGGATACAGAGTGAAAATGCTGTGAGTTTCTGTTTTTTTTTCTCTCTTTCATGGGATTTGCATTAGGGATTTACCAGGGGTAGTTTGTGAATTGAAGTAAAAATTCATGTTATCATTGCACACGTGTCAGCTTTTTATTGGTGGGGGCAGGAATTGAGATATGAAGTGTGACTGGTGATTTAAATCCGTGTGACGGTGGCTGATAGTGTCCGAGTCGGAGTCCGAGTCGGAGTCCGAGTCGACTCGCCGCGATCTCATACATCTCATTCGTTCATTCTCTCCGACCCATTAAATTAAACCTGTTTTTTTTGTTTTGTTGTGTTCTCTTCGAAAGCGGAATCAATCAATCCCTCATCTCATTGCTGAGATCTGCAAGCTGGCTATGGACTACGAACCCTACGACAGTAGCGGTAACGTCTCTCTCTCTCTACTATTTTCCCCCTTTTCACTTCCACTTAGGGTTAGGTTTCTCTCTCTCTTCATTAGGTTTTTCTTTCTGTTTCTTCCGAATCGAAACTCCTTTGGAGAAATTAACGAAACCCCAACAATTACTGCCGTCGATTCGTTCCACGATTTTCTTTCGTTCTTTCTTTTTTTCTGTGTGTTCGGTTTTCTTCGATAAATCGCTACTGAGATAAGCTCTTGCTTTTTGGTTCTTGCTCGTTTGCTGGTGTGACCTAAAATTTGGGGGAAAAGGGGGGGCTTAATTGTGCTTTGAGGTTTTGACTTCTATGAATTGGATTTTTTTTTGCACACAAGATCATCGCTTGTCTCTTTTTCGCGCTGTTATTTTGAATGGTTTACTGTGATATTGACCAACTTTGAATTCAAGCTCGGCATGGTATGCTGTATGAATGCGGTTTTTAATGGGTCAACTGCTTGAATTAATGCATTGGAATAATTCGTACATAGTGAGATTGGTGGTTTCTGCTATTAAGTTTTCCCCTTAGCAAAAGCAACAGCATCTAGTTGATTGTTTTGTTGTGTGTGTTGTGTTGTGTTGTGTTGTTGTGTATGTTGTGTTGTGTCGTTGTGTGTGTTGTGTTGTGTTGTGCTGTTACTACTGTGACTCTCCGTATGCAGAGAAGTGTTAGTTGCAATGCGTTTCCTGTGCATGAGTTTTATTTTTCTCCGGTGCTGAAAAATATGGGGGTTGTTGAATGTTGATATTTGCTTCATGGATTCAAGATTTGGACTTGGTTGTTATGTCTCTTGACTTGGTTGTGACAATTGCAGGAACTGATGATGACCTTCCACCAACCCATCAAAATAGAATTTCCAGGGGAGGAGGAGGACGTCTCGCTGGGAATGGGAGATCTGCTGTTGGTTCAATTCCTTACCCAAGGATGTATGGTGAAATTGATATGGAGACCCAAATTCATCAGCTTGAGCAAGAAGCATACAGTTCAGTTCTAAGAGCCTTTAAAGCTCAAGCCGATGCCATTACTTGGGTATGTTTTATTATCTTGTTTCATCGAATATAGCATTTTTTGAATTTTTTAATAGGTGTAAGTGACTGCTGCTACTTCACATGTGTTTTCTTCAGGAGAAAGAAAGTTTGATTACAGAGCTGAGAAAAGAACTGAGATTGTCAAATGAGGAGCACAGAGAACTTCTAGGTCGAGTTAATGCTGATGATGTGATACGGAGGATAAGGTCTGATAAAATAATGAAGCAAGGTTTTTTGTTGGTCTATCTATATTTTCAAAATGAGTTTGTCATGACTTTCCATTTGTGCACTGTTATTATGTTAGTAATAAATGCTTTGCTGGATACTGACAACAGGGAATGGAGACAGGCAGGTGGCCATCAGCCTGGTGTACTTAGCACTGGTCAAGGACTTCATGATTCAATTCCCAGTCCCACAGTCTCTGCTTCTCGCAAAAAGCAGAAGATTACACCATCTGTACCACCATCACGATCTTTTGGCGGACCTTCTCCTCCATTTCACCCCCAAACACTGACTGCGCCCCACCAACCATCTTCTGCAGCAAAGCGTGGATCTGCTCCTGGGTCAAAGGGAAAGAAGCACAAACCTGTAAGTTGGCTGTATTATATACTTTAGAGAGCTCTTATTTTCTTTGTTAATATGTTCTCTGAGTTTAGGTTTGGCAACCTTATTGTGTTTTGTTCTTTCATTTGCAGGGTCAAATATTACCTGGTGTATCTTCAATGAAGCAGTATCCTTCGTCAGGACCAGGTGGAAGGAATCAGGTACCTAATAGAGCTGCCATGGGTGAGCATGCCGAGGGAGCATCATTTGATTCGTTGGTTGGTAGGAGAGTGCGGACAAAGTGGCCTGACGACAATAACTTCTATGAAGCTGTTATCACGAACTACAATCCAGCTGATGTATTTACTGCCCTGAAATACTTGGGAGTTTGTTTTCCATTAATATGTAGCTTAAACGTTTACTTGTGTTCCTAACTTTTCAGGGACGACATAATCTGGTCTATGACATGGGGAGTGCAAATGAAACATGGGAATGGGTTAATCTATCAGAGGTATATCTGTCCTCCTATTGGTGGTAACTCATTTAATCTGCCTATTGATTATTCTTTTAACACTTGTTGGTAATTTTTAAGTTTTTTTTATAACACTTGATATAAGATGGATGATGAATATTACATAATTGGAGTACTCTTTTTTGTGTTTTAAACATTTGAGTATTTTTATTCCTTGCTATTGTGGCTGCTATACTGTATAGTTAAAGAGTGTAAATATGCTGGTTGGCTGCAGTAGGTTGAAAACTTAATGATAACGCATAGAGAGCAAAATTAGAGGGTAGCTGCACTGTATTGAAAAAGATTTGTGAAAATCCCAAGGCTATGTTTTGGACTGTGGATAGCTAATGACTGGTGGAATGGAATGAACTTATGAACTAAAATTTCTATACCATTGTTATGATAAAGTGGAGTAAAAGTTTCTATTTCATTGTTTGGGAAGTGAATGGAATAGTAATCCTTATTTTTATTATTAGTAGTATTATTACTATTATTACTATTATTATACCATCCCTTACCCTCAAATTGGGTGAAAGAAAAATAGGAGGATTGGATGTAGTGAGAATGCAGTACATTCCATCAGGTTCCATTTCATTTCATCCTAACATTTCAAATATCATTCCATACCACTCATCCTAACATTTCATCCTAGCACTTCATTTCATTTTTTTCCATCAATTCAAACATGAGCTATAGAGACTTAAAACACCTAATTTAGATCTTCCAGGTGCACTTTAGCCTTTAATGGGATAATTTAGGGAATTCCTTACACGGAAACAAATTAAGGGTTTCCATCCATTTATTCATCAACACGTCTGCTATAGCAGCTATTCTTCATACGTGATGGGTGCTACACTGAAACGGCATGAGACATTCATCTAGGATAGAGGACTCTGCTTTTTTATAGTATTTTTCTTTTCTTATCAAGACTTCTCTATCTTTAATTTGGCAGTTCAGGTGTGTTTGGATAAACTGAAATTCCAGTACTTAATTCAGTGCTGAATTTATACTGAAGATATAAAAACATATTAAGCACTGAATTTGTAAACGTTAGAAATATTTTCATTTTAAATGCCGAAATTGTGTTTGAAGGAAATTATGAGCAGTTAATATAATAAATAGGAAACAGGAATATACTAAATGCTGAGTACAGAGAGAAACAAACAATATTTTGATTTGGTTTGATTTTGGTAAGATGGATGGATTGATCTTCCTATGTATTTTCAATGTTTGATAAAATCTAGAACATGGTTTTAAAAATTTTAGTCTTGCTGTTGATATGTTTAACACTTGTTAATATATTGTTTTTGCTAATTCAGATGCAGTATTTTAACTGCAGATATCTCCTGAAGATATTCAGTGGGTAGGTGAGGATCCTGGAATCAATCATCGTGGGGGTTTTGGGGGCCCTGGTCATGGGATGAATAGGTCTGTTGGACGAGATGGTGTTCCAGGAGCTGGAAGAGGTAGAGGAGCAGCAAAGGGGCAATCCAGAAAAGATTTTTTGTCATCACAGAATGGCATAGGAAAGAAGGCACCTGATGATATACAAATACTTCACACAGACACACTAATCAAGGAGGTAATAGAAAACAATTCAATCAAAAAATTCTTTGATTTATATAGTTTGATCTTTGATAGCTTAAATTGATAAAGCATTAATTAAAATATAATGCTGAGCCCTAATCACATACAATATAGCTTTTCACTTGCTGTGTCAAACAAAAGTTTCCCAGAGTATTCTCTTTCTGCATACTGCAACTCCTTCTGCCTAATTACAAATATACCCTAATACATATCTGCTATCAGTTATTTTCTATGAATAACTTCAAAGAGACAGTTTTTATTCTAATATATAACTAATATGGAACAGTTAATGCAAGATAAGTTATTTTCTATCACATTCTAAAAATACACAACTGCTCATTAGAGTTATTTATTAGTTCCTTTCAATCCTTTATTCAATATATTAAGTTTCTGGCAAACTTTACAGGTGGAGAAGGTATTCAGTGCAAATCACCCTGATCCCCTTGAAGTTGAGAAAGCAAAGAAAGTATTGAAGGTAAGGGGACAATTAGATTTTCTTTGCTATTATATGTACGGAAAGCTATTGACTTATTTATTTTTTTTGCAAATGGAGTGGATATGTCTGATCTTTATTTCATTTAATGCAGGATCATGAGCAAGCTCTTATTGATGCAATTGCAAGACTTAATGATCTTTCTGATGGTGAAAGTGGTACATCTCAGTTTCAGTATCTCATTGCAGTACTTCTGCTTTTTGTTTTATCCTAAATAGCCCTGTTAATGGTAGTATTTAATTGTGGGTAGCTGTGTGGAGCAGTCAACTCCAAAATTGCTACAGTGGTATAGCAGATCGTAGAGTGGCCGCTCCACTGAAGGCAGCTTTTAGAATGAGAATACTTAGAAAAATGTGAAAAACACAACTAAGAATCCTAATAGTTTTAAATTTAGTACCATAAACAAATGAACAACAATAATGAAATTTCAATACTCCAAAAAAACCCATCATGTTATCATAACCAAATCAGTGACTGTTTAGATTAACTTATTTTGATGAAATAATATATATTTTTTCCAAGCTTCCTAAGCAGCTTTTGAAGAAAATGAAAAACCCCAAAAAAGCAATACCAAACGTGAATTTCCAAAAATGTGATGCCCTTTTCTTTCTTGAATAAATTTTTAATTCAAAAAATGTGATGTTTGGCATTCCTGTGTAGATCATGTTTGTAATTATCTTAAGGGCAGAAGATGGATTTGGGGTTGTAGCATAGAGGAAACTGTAGAAGCAAAAACAAAATGGAGGAAAAGCTTGAAAGGTAGGGAGAGAACATCCATCCAGTGATTAGTGCTTTTGGGGGCTTTGGGCAGGGAGATTTGCAAACCCTCAAAGTTCTGCACTCTTTTGTTTCATTGTTTTGTGAATGATTCTCACCTCTGTAGTTGAGCTTTATCCCTATTTCTATGTAATAGACGTCTTAGTTTCCACCAAATACTTTATTAAACAAGATAGGGCACATTTGGGTGCCTTATGGGTTATGAGCACTTCAATTGGAAGAGGGATACGGCTTTTTCATGAACCTGCTGTCAAAACAGAGCTAAACAGCCATAGTGGGACTTAGCCGGAGAAGAGGTGGTATGGCTGGAAAAAGGGTAGATGGGCTTGGTTAAAAGATGTCTGGGCTGTGGGGTTTCTCCTATCAGAGGGCATAGATTTTGCCCGGTTGTTGTAATGGCTGCATAGCTGCATTTTTTGTTTGTTTGTTTATAAGATCCTGGACATCTTATTGCTTATGCCATGATGGCAAATATATGATGCCTCACCTGTAGCTTCCAGAGGCCATGGTGCAATGTGTCATAATGTGCCATAGCATCGTGAATCATTGCAATTAATCACTGCTCTAAATTAAATAGAGGGGACATTATTTTGGTATTGAATAAAGGTCTATTTGATTTCCCATTCATAAATAAATTGGAAGGTACAAGTACAACACTACATTTCTGAGCATGCAATTTGATTTGATTTTCACTTAGAATGGTAGTCTGTCCTGTTAGAGATGTTGACAACTATAAAACTAGTTTGTTAATATATGTCTAAGGATGTATCGACTGACAAGTGACAACATGAAAATAGGAAGGCCAGTGGTAATGTAGTGCGATGTAAAGTTTTTTATGTTCCCTTCATTATGTACGAGTGCCCAAAATTTATTTCTGGATTTGTAAACGCATTTCACTTCACCCTCCATTCTACATCAATGTGGTTATTTTCATTTCAAACTTCCCTCCTTCCCAAGAGCCATCTCAAACAAGCATGGCTCAGTGGTAATAAAGTTGAGGTGAGGATATGAAATGGTATTGTAATACAAGTATGATGCAGGATGGAAATGGAAGTATGGCATACTACATCCAATTTTTCCACCATTTCGGTATACACAATCATTACGGGGATGATACATAGACATCCACCGTTTTGCAGTATCGATGTTTCTTAGGATGGTTGGTTCTTTTAAAAATTAAATAAAAGTAATGTCAATAAAACAATGAAACATAAATGCATTTTACCACATTCTGTACTATTCAAATTAAACAGAGTGATTAATTCTCGAACCATTTCTCGTTTATCAAACCAATCTTGATGTTCTTATTGTTTTTACAGATGGGGCTGGGGCTGCCCACCATTTCTCACATGCTCAATCAATGGATCGAGAGTGATGAGCACCTGTTAATTTGTACAATGAGCAGAGGAGGCATTAAGATAGCATAATTCTGGAAAAGGGTGTATTTCTATTGTATTATCACATAAAGATTATTACCCTCTAACAGTTTATAGCTGTAGGCATGGTTCTTGTGGATTAGGCATTATGTAGGATGGCAAATATTGTAGTTTGGTAATAATTATTTATTTCAGTTTGAAAGTTGACCTAGGACCAGCTGATGATACTTGTATAATTCTGTTTCATTAGTGATTAGTGTGTGGTAGTGTATAAATTCTTGTATTTGATGTCTCAAATTGGTGTCCAGTCCTCAAGTTTACTCGTCCTTTTAAGTTTGTTTCTAATTGACATGTGAATCCTAATGTTGAAACTGTCGTTATTTTCTTAGTAGTAGGGTGACTCTTAGTCGGATCCGGATCCTCTACATTCCCATGGTGGCTGGTGCAGTTGCAAATAAATCTAACCATCAAATTTTATAAAATTTAATTCTAAATATAAAAGTATGTAAGAAAATAAGCTAGGTCGTTGCCCGGAAGCAACGCGCTGTATGGCTCGAGTACAGTGTCAAAAGAGCAAGGGCCGCTGCATCGCCGTCCGGATGTAGTGAAAAGTAAGCAAGGGTTCCCACATTTTCGTGAACGGGTGTGGGTAAAGAAGCTAGTTCATGACAGGAGGATTCGTTTTGGTACATGGAATATAGGCACACTTACTGGAAAATCTATGGAAATAGTGGATGTTATGGTGAGGAGGAAGATCAATTTTATGTGTCTACAAGAAACTAAGTGGACAGGTGAAAAAGCGAAAGAATTAGACAGCTTGGGATTTAAGTTGTGGTATACGGGAAAAATCAGATCAAGAAATGGGGTAGGGATTATTGTGGACAAGGAGTGGAAGAAGGATGTCGTGGATGTAAGAAGAGTAGGAGATCGTATCATAGTCTTAAAATTGGTAGTGGGACATGACACCTTTAATGTTATTAGTGGGTACGCACCTCAAGTTGGGTTAGCAGAACACTTTAAGGTAAAATTTTGGGAGGATCTAGAAGGGGTACTTCAGGATATACCCAAGGAGAGAAAGTTTTCCTAGGAGGGGATCTCAATGGACATGTAGGTAGCGTGGCTAGAGGTTTTGAGGGGGTGCATGGGGGTTTTGGCCTAGGGGAGATGAATGGGGAGGGTAAATCCATCTTGGAGTTTTCGGAGGCTTTGGATCTTTCTATAGCCAATACATGGTTTAAGAAAAGAGAGGAACATCTTATCACTTACAAAAGTGGAGGGACATGTTCTCAGATAGATTTCTTCCTTATCAGGAAGTCTGATAGGAAGTATTGCTTGAACTGTAAAGTTATCCCGGGAGAGAGCTTGACTACCCAACATAGAGTTTTGGTTATGGATGTAAGAATTAGAGATAGGGCAAAGAGAAGAAGTCCTCTGGTAGCACCAAGGATCAAATGGTGGCACTTGAAGGGTGAGAAACAAGGAATCTTCCAACAAAAGATATGGGAGGGTTGGTGTGGACAATCACAAGGAAGTGCAAATGATATGTGGAACAAGATGTCCCAAGAGATTATTAAAGTGGCTAAAGAGACATTGGGTGAATCTAGAGGTTTTGGACCTAGGGGTAAAGAATCGTGGTGGTGGAATGAAAATGTTCAGAGCAAAGTTAGAGTAAAAAAGGAGTGTTTCAAGGAGTGGTCTAGGTGTAGAAATTCTGAAACTTGGGATAAGTATAAGATAGCTAGAAATGAAACCAAAAAGGCGATGAGTGAGGCAAGAGCCCAAGCTTTTGACGGACTATACCAAGCTCTAGGAACCAGGGACGGAGAAAGATCTATATATAGGCTTGCTAAGGGTAGAGAGAGGAAGACTAGAGATTTGGATCAAGTAAAGTGTGTTAAGGATGAAGAAGGCAAAGTCTTAGTGCATGAAAAAGATATCAAGGAAAGGTGAAAGGCGTATTTCCACAACTTATTTAATGATGGATATGGATATGACTCTAGCAGTCTAGACACAAGAGAAGAGGACCGGAACTATAAGTACTATCGTCGGATTCAGAAACAGGAAGTAAAGGAAGCGTTGAAAAGAATGAGTAATGGTAAGGCGGTGGGGCCAGACAACATACCTATTGAAGTGTGGAAAACTCTTGGAGATAGAGGTCTTGAGTGGCTCACCGAACTCTTTAACGAAATTATGAGGTCAAAACGCATGCCGGAGGAATGGAGGAGAAGCACGTTAGTGCCAATCTATAAGAACAAGGGGGATATACAAAATTGTGCAAATTATAGGGGAATCAAGCTCATGAGTCATACCATGAAATTATGGGAAAGAGTGATCGAACGGAGATTAAGAAAGGAGACTCAAGTTACTGAGAATCAATTTGGTTTCATGCCGGGAAGGTCGACCATGGAAGCGATTTATTTATTACGGCGGGTGATGGAGCAATATCGCATGGCCCAACAAGACTTGCACTTGATTTTTATTGACTTGGAGAAAGCGTATGATAGAGTGCCTAGAGAGATTTTGTGGAAAGCTCTAGAGAAGAAAGGGGTTAGGGTTGCATATATTCGAGCTATCCAAGATATGTATGATAGCGTATTGACTAGTGTTAGGACACAGGATGGAAAGTCAGACGATTTTCCCATCACAATTGGTTTACATCAAGGGTCAACCCTTAGCCCCTACCTTTTTACCTTAATTCTGGATGTCCTCACGGAACAAATCCAAGAGATAGCGCCGAGATGCATGCTTTTTGCAGATGACATAGTCCTCCTTGGAGAGTCGAGGGAGGAGTTGAATGAGAGGTTGGAAACTTGGAGACGAGCTCTAGAAACACATGGCTTTCGCCTAAGAAGAAGCAAATCGGAGTATATGGAATGTAAGTTCAACAAAAGAAGGAGGGTTTCTAACTCAGAGGTGAAAATAGGAGACCATATTATCCCTCAAGTCACACGGTTTAAATATCTTGGGTCTGTAATACAGGATGATGGGGAAATTGAAGGGGATGTGAATCATCGCATTCAAGCAGGATGGATGAAATGGAGAAAAGCATCGGGGGTGTTATGTGATGCAAAGGTACCGATCAAGCTAAAGGGAAAGTTTTATCGGACTGCGGTAAGACCGGCGATTTTGTACGGAACAGAATGTTGGGCGGTCAAAAGCCAACATGAGAATAAAGTAGGTGTAGCGGAGATGAGGATGTTGTGGTGGATGTGTGGTAAGACTCGACAGGATAAAATTAGAAACGAAGCTATTAGAGAGAGGGTTGGAGTAGCGCCTATTGTAGAGAAGATGGTGGAAAATAGACTTAGGTGGTTTGGGCATGTAAAGAGAAGACCGGTAGACTCTGTAGTGAGGAGAGTAGACCAGATGGAGAGAAGACAAACAATTCGAGACAGAGGAAGACCCAAAAAGACTATAAGAGAGGTTATCAAAAAGGATCTCGAAATTAATGGTTTGGATAGAAGTATGGTACTTGATAGAACATTAGGGCGGAAGTTGATCCATGTAGCCGACCCCACCTAGTGGGATAAGGCGTTGTTGTTGTTGTTGTTGTAAGAAAATAAATTGAATGGCCAGGATTTATGCCGTTCCACTTGTAACTACAGAGGATCATCAAAGTCCCTCTTAAGTCTTCACATTTCACTTTGTTGATTTGACTATTCTAATTCTCTTTTAGAAGAAAAAAATTCAATAAGGGGATTATTTAAAATACAATTTTTTTTCTAAAATATAAGTAAATTATAATTATTTGTCTTATTTGATGATATTATTTTAAAAATATTCTTCAATATAAGATTTATAATTTATATTAAGTTCTACCGAAGGATAATTTAGAATAAGATGTTTTAAATTAAAAATGGCATGATTTAAGTTAATTTTCTTAACAAGTGTGAAATTAATTTATATATATATATATATATATATATATATATATATATATATATATATATAAATGAGAATGGAGGGAATATAAAACTAAAGTTAGTCATATGTTCTTTTAAAAAAAATAAAAAAATAGGTCATATGCAGTCATTAATTAGAAAGTCAATGCTTGATATTTTAATACTTTTGTGGTATATATCAATTACGTAGTATTTTTTTTCTTTTCTCTAAAGTAAGATATTTACTCCAAAGGATCGGACCTCCGCTTTTTAGATCCGCTTAGAGCCATTGAATATGATAATTGCCCATCGGTAATACATGCAAATGTATTGTTAATAAAATAATCCATAATTCATACAAATGTATTTTGGATTACTCAATCTAGTATTATGGTATTCGAATTTGATCACTATTTCCATTTCACAATGGTCATGCTCTTCGACTCCTTCCATCATGCGTCTCCTTTTCGCCAAGCTCCCACACTACGTTGGCCTCATGCTCAGACTCGTCGCCTCCACGAGAAGGTGCGATGCAGTGAAGAGAAAGATAAAGAGAAGATGAGGGTGAGGTGGATGGTTCCACCGACTACATCACATTAACGTCGTCTCTAGTGGGTGGAGTAAAATACTTCCAACGAACATAATAGTCAATTTTGGTTTCTTCTTTTAGCATATGGGCGCACCAGGCAAAAAAAAACTTGTTCATTATTGCATTATCTTGTATTATTGAATTGAAACCTGGTAATTTTTTTTTTACTTAAATATGTTATTTTATCTAAGCAAATATTCAATTTTTATGTTTATTTTCTAATAAATTATTATTTTACGTTAAATCTCTAATAACATAATAATTTTATTTATGATCAGTAATATTTTTTAATCTTTGATAAGTTGATAAATTTTATATTTACTCTCTAATAAAAAAATTTATTTGTAATTAAAAATATATTAAAATATTTTTTATATATGAGAATCGAATATATGGAGTTGCTTTGGGTATCAATAGATTTGTTGGTACACCCGACAAATTTTTTAAGATTTGCATTATATCCCTCCCTTATAAGTAGTGTTTTTCTTCTTCACTTTTGTTCATGCGACCTTGTTTTTATTTTTCCTTCATCGTCATTCTCGTGAGAGGTGTTCCATGAGAGTTTGTCGTTTATTCTTGTGTCCTTTTTGGTCGAGGTGCATTGTTTATGGTGGTTCGTCGACAAGTGGTGGTTGTGATAGTGGTTAGTTTGGCCATCAACGACAAAGGTTAGTTGTTGATTTGATTATTTTTTTCGCGTAATACTTACAGATTGATAATCCTTAAGTTATATTAAATTTACGGATTAATAATATGTAAGTTTTATATAACTTAAGTATTGACAATATGTAAAAAAACTTATAGATTGACAATCCGTAAGCTTCATACAGATTAGCAATCCGTAATTTTTTTTTAAATTTATTTATTATTTTTATAAATTTATTTTATTGTTTAATTAGAAAAAATTAGAATTGTTAATTCAAAAACCTTTTAAATAGATATATTTAAAATACTCATTTGAAAGTTACAACTCGTATAGTTTGAAAGTGATATTAATGTGAAAAGAATTTATTGAAGGAGCACAATGTCAATAGTTATACAACAAACAAATTTACAATGTAAGACATGTTTATCATTCTTCCATAAGAGACAATAATACTAAAATGCAACAACTAATAAAGTTTCTTCAACGAGATCAGTATATTCATTGACATAGATTGAAAGATAAAGATGTTGTAGGTGACATATTTTGGAGTCAGTCAATTTAACCAATGCTTGTAATTTGGTATTTTTGATAGGCATTACATACAAAACAAATAGGGACAAGTTGTTGTTTGGAGGGAGAAAGTCTATTGTTTGGGTTCTACAAAGGTTTTGAGGTTTTTTCCTCAAATGTGATGTATTCCCTGGAGTAATTATTACCAATAGAGATCTAGCATTGATGAATGCAGTGAAAATTTTATTCTATGAGTTACCGATGATGGAGTGACTGCTAATGGCATTGGGGTACCATCAACAATCATGCCAGGATTTAAAGACACAAAATACTTAGGATCATATGATATATGATGTGACACTCCAAAATCAAGAATCCAAATGGATGAAGACATAGCTGACAAATTAGAGGAAGCAAAACCATTTAAGGAAAAGGCCGATGGCGATATGGCATATGACTGGGTAACAAGAAATTTTTTAAATTGTTCTACAAGATCAGCTACTTGAGAGGTGGCATCAAAAGTGTATTTGTGCCCAACACCAAGAATAGTGACAATATTGGAAGACGGAGTAGCAAAGACCATTGAAGAAGCAGAGAGAACTCCTTTGTCAAAACCAAAGTCCAACTTCATCAACTACAACATCAACACTAGAAGAGGATGACGATGTAATATCATCCCACGAAGCCCCTCAAAATCATCCCAAAGTGCCATAAAAAACTGAACCAAGTGTTGTTGCTCTCTAAAGTCAGTATACGTTTTGAGATCTTGCAATTATGCGGGTTCATTAAGAGCCAAATGATCCGACAAATTAGACATAGCATAATAGAATTCTAAATGCTCATGTTACTCTGCTTAAGAGCTAGAATATCAATTTCCAACTAGTATTGTTTTGCAAAAATAGACTGTACATTTTCAAATGGTCCAAAACAAACTTAGCCAAATCATACTTTGCAAGTTGCATCCCCATTGATTGCAAAACAAAATTATTGATCCAATATATGTTAACTAAGGGCTGAGATAACTTGAGACTCGTCAGAGCCATGTGTACCATATTAGTTAACATTTTTTAAGAGACGATACTAAGACTTGAATGTATTAGTTTCTTTTTTATTTTAATTTTATGTGCCACAAGCAGCTCTAAATAATCAAACGAATTCCCACATATGAAATCATAATGCCACGGTGGCTAGCTCAAGGCTAAACTATCAGAATTTTTTAATCCTGATGAATTTATATATGTATATATATATAAAAAAAAATTGAGAAATGCCTAGTTTGCCTGTGCAATCTATTATATTTTATTGTTGTTACTATTATTATTATTGTTGTTGTTGTTGTTGTTGTTATTATTATTATGTAGGCTCTAGCTGAAGGTCATTTTTTATGGTGTGATAATAGGAGTTAACACTGATATTTCCTATCTCTTAATTTTTTTTGTTGTCATGTATGTTTTCATTATTATTATTAATCTGAATTGAGCACGGGTTTTTGAAGTTAGCTCACGCTCGCATGATCGCAATCCTTTGTCCCGTCCATTGTAGCATGTGTGTCGCCCAGGGCATTTCATTTTTTGTTTTCTTTGCCACTCTTTCTTCAAGGTTGTCCTAAGTATTGCTTTAGAATTCTATTTAATTTTATTGTTTTTATTATTATTATTATTATTATTATTATTATTATAAATTATGTAGGTGCTAGCTAACTGGCCTTTTTTGCTTTGTGATGAGAGGAGTTAACGCTTATATTTCCTATCTCTTAATTTTTTTTTGTCATGCATGTTTTCTTTGTTGTTGTTGTTGTTATTATTATTATGCAGGCTCTAGCTTAAGATCTTTTTTAGGTAGTGATGACAGGAGTTAATACTGATATTTCCTATTTCTTAATTTTGTTTTGCTGTCATGCATGTTTGTTGGCAAGATCATTGACAACTATTTCATTCACTACAAAGGATATACCCAGACGATATTTTCTATTAGAAACACAACTCATCATTATGATTAATTCAGAATGTCAAACACTTAATTTGGGATAATGTTGTAAATAAATTTATAATTTTAAATTAGTTTGTTTTCTTCTTTTTGTAGATGTATTTTGTGCCTATTTAATTTTGTCTCTTTCTGTAATAATAATAATAATAATAATAATAATATTATTATTATTATTATTATTATTATTATGTAGGCTCTAGCTGAAGATCCTTTTTTACATTGTAACGATCGGGGTGAACAATGTAATTTTTCTTTGAGGTGTCTGGTGTGTGTAGGTGGTAATACACGCTTTCCTCATGTACTATCAAACATGTTGATTAAGTTAGATAAAATAATTTTAATTTAACTACATGTCTTTAAATTTAAATCTTAAATATATAATCATACTAAATATTTAGAGAAAGAATTTTACCATATATAATCATTTTATCGTCTATAAGTATAATCCACTAAATATTTCAATCCTAAAGGAACTTAACAGAAATACATACTACCCAAATATTCACAGTGGTAAGTGGCTTGACATATATTTATGAAAAAATAATCATACGTGTTGTGTGAATCTTAGATAATTCTTGATGAAGGAAAATGTTTTTCTCTTCAGGAGATGTTTTTAAATTAATTCCTACATGTCACTGTTAGGCAAATTCAAAAAACCTGACAAGGTAGATATACTGATGCATCGTGACTAATGTAAATAACATCCAAGTTCATGAGCTTAAGTTGTTTTTGTTCTGTTATAACTTTGTATTCTTTAACTAAAGTAAGGTATGGTTCTTCAATTTTAGGAGATTCAATTATTTAGAGAAGATACATAAAGATTCAATATCATAAACTCTCCAATATATATTTCATTTTAGTATATGTTTTTCTCAACTTTTTCTCCGATATTCATTTCATTTTCAATTATTTTCAAATTTTATCAATTTATTTATTCTACCTTTTGTGTGTTCATGTTATTTTTGAAAATTTTAACAGCAAAAAAATTAAAACAAAAAAAAACCCTTATTTTACATTTGGTTATTGTTCCTTTAATTTACAAACAAAGTTTGTTATGCTTTTCTCATGTTAATACAAATTATATATCTATAAAAAAAACTCTAATCTAAAAGAAAAAGGTTTACTCTTTACTCAAGTTCTCAATAATTATCAATCAACATTTCATTGACGTGTTCTTTTTTTCTTAATTATTTCTAATACAATCGATTCTTTTTTCCGAATTTTACTCTTAGCAATTCCAATGTTTGAAGCAAAATGTTTTTGAATTAGACCACAAATTAGAACAATTGAGGCAAATCTAGCTCTTAGACAAACTGGACACGAGTCGAGACTATCAATGTGATTTCATAACAAGTTGATGCGTTTGAATAGTGGAATAACTATAAAATTAAAAATAAAACAGTAAGAAAAGATAGAAAAAAAATAAAAAAAAAATGAGTAGAAAAACTTATTAGCTACCCGAGTGAATGGATACCAAAGTGGTTGATTGACTCATTCCATACTAGAAAAAATAGCAGGAAATCTTTTGATCACACAGATTCCTATTTTTAATGATATCAAGCCGCTGAATATTGGAAATAAGCTATAGCCCTAACCCCCGATAATTATATTGTTATAATAACTGTCTTCGTTCCTATATTTTTCGTGGGTATGCATGGCTGATGACTTTGAACATCAAACTTATTATCAATACTAAATCTATTTTAAGTTCCACACTATCTCTCATTTTGCTTCTGTCTTGCAAAATAATTAAGCATGCATGCTAAATAAATTACGAACGACCTATGTGTATGAACAGGTTAGACACTAGTATATATATATATATATATATATATATATATATATATATATATATATATATATATATATATATATATATATATATATATATATATATATATGGGAGCAAATGATCAAGGAATATAAGCACATATTATGCTTTAATTTCCTGTAAGAAATAATAAGACAAGGTCTAAATCACGCTTTTGTATGGATTGTCCAACCTATGAATGAATCAACACAATTAACTCTTATTCACAATTAACTCTTATTCACAAAATCTTAAAATATTTATACATAAGTGATGCTAATATATTAATAACAATCTTTAAATTAAAATTAAAAATAATAGATAAAAGATTAAAACTCAATTATAAATATGTGGAGACAATGGTATAGCGGTTATTACAACTATAATTAAGCAGTGATGTTGATGACGTTAATAATGATAGAGGAGGCAATGTAGCATTGATCTCTTAAGAAGTATTTATAATTAAATTTTAATTTAAATTATCTATTATTTTTAATTATGATTTAGTTTTTTTTAGGGAAATAATGATTTAGTTATTACTATTGTTTGTTCTCATTCTCTTGTTATAAGAACCTTTTCATTTTAATCACCCCTATATATATTATAATTTTTTTGCTAAAACAATTAGAATTATTATCAATGAAAATTGTATAAGAAAATTATTTGGACTTACAAAACTAACCTATAATTTTTATAAATTATTTTTACTTTATTTCAATAAATATTTTGTTGAAATTTATTTATTAGAATAAAAAAAGCTCATTTCAATAAATATTGCACTCAATTTTATGACAAAAATTTTCATGTTATAATAGTTTATTAAGCAAGTGCTTAATTAAATTGTTTAATCAAACATATACTCTTAATGATAGTTTAGGGATAAAAATTGTAGTCTTCACAACTATTGGTGGCAAAAGTTTTTGTCATTTTTCCATCATTAACCAATGAATAGTTAGTTCTAGATAAGATAGTTTATTTAAAATCAAGTATTTCTGTAAAGTTAATATATGTGTTGGCTGTTTGGGACCACGTGTTTGGCATTGTAGTCCTAAATGTTAGTTTGGCGTAGATACTATAGTCACCGAATTTGTCCATGTTCGATTCGTGTCAATTTCCCATTTATTGAACCAAAACACATGTACGAAAATTAAGCTAAAATTTATGACACAAAAATATGCATGGAGTTCTTGGGACAGGTTAGAATTATCTCGAATTCATACGGAAAAAAAACATAATTATCTTGTTCCTGTTTGTCTTTTTTATTTTCTCAATTATAATTGTGTTCCAGTTGCTTTGGTCATTAATAATGGTGTTCTAGTTCTACACTTCTACCTGTCTTGCCAATCCTCAATTCTCGTTACTGGGCCCCGGCCCTACCTTAGAGCAATTTAACCCGACACCATCATGTTGTTTCCTTTCATTAATAATATTTGTGGAGTTAAATTCTTTCTTGTTGGTTTTCTCTTTCCTTTGAAGCAAATTACGTAAAAGGGGAATGAATCTTTTTTATAGTAAATTTTCTGGTGATTTGAAATTGTTTATTTACAATTTATGTACGTGTGTTTATCTTATGATTGTGATACAAATATTCATTTAAGTCTTTTTTTTTTTAAATAATCATGTTATTCTTAGGAATTGTATTTACCAGTGATTAATCATGGTAAAAAAATTTAATTAATTATCATTTTTAATAAGATTTCATCTTTGGAATTTTTTTTATTCATTAAATTTAAATTTAAAAATTTTATAACTTAATGTCACCGTGACTTATATTATTATATATCATTTGATATAACTTAATGAGAATAACTTATAATATATTTATAATTTCTTTTTTTTTCATATCATAAGTTGTTTTTTATCTTATTCTAATAATACAACTTATATAAAAAATAATTTAATTTTATTTCCTCCTTAATTAAAAAATAATGTATACATACACATTTATATGATAATAATTTATTAAATAACTAATCAATTAAATTAATAACCATCACCAATATTACTATAATAGTTGTCATTATCACTCATAGTGACATTTCACCTCTTATGAGATTAATACTATCGTCATCTCTATTATTATCTTATCATTATATATTAGTCTTATCATCATTACTTTTACCATCATCCTCACCATCATTATTATTATTACTATTGAGGGTAGAGATGACAACAATAATAGTCTCATCAAATGAATGATAACACAAAATTAATAATTTATTGTCATATATTTATATTTACACCATGAAATATCATAAATACTTACAAATCATATGATGCTACAAATTTATATATATTTATTAATATTGGATACTATCTTCTTTCCATATCTTTATATATTTAAGGATTTTTTCTACTAAATATGTTGAAAGAGTATTTATTTATGATGAAATACAATAAATAAATATAAATATATGAAGTTACAAATTTAAATTCACTTATTGTTATTTAATTATTATTTGATACTATCTCCTCCTTTCCATATTTTTATCTTTGTTAATTAGTGGGAAAGTAAATCAACAAGTAACAAATCAATAAATGAATAACAAGCACATATAAGACAGTGATAAATTTATGGACTAAATTTAATTTTCCCTTCTTTCATAAATTAATTTATCACTAATAAGTTGATCCTTAAATTTTATAATTTAATGTTAAATTGGTGTTCAAAAATATAATTTATTGTCAAATTACTCCTTAAATATTATAACCTAATAATAAAATAATTTCACATATTTAACTAAAAATCCATTTGTCTCATTTTGTGTACAATCTACGACTAAATTTAATTTTTTTATTTTTCAGAAATTAATTTATTACTGCTTCACACCTTAACCCACGAAAATAAGGATTTACCCTTTCAATAATTTATAATGTATTGATTTCTTAACGAGTGGAGACGATTCTTAATTTAACTGGTTAGTAAATGCACTCTCATTCTTTTTATTGGAATCAACTTTTAAAGTTGGCCTAATTTATTCTTGACCTTCGAAAAGACCACTGGCAGTGGCACACCACACCACACTCTGTCTGTTAATATAATATTAGCGTACTTTGTTGTTGGAGGTTGACATGAAAGATCCTACTTGGGTCAGCCAAATTCCAATCACACAAGTCCCACCAGAAGCAATCTATTATTGATCAATGGCTTCTGTGCAAATCCTGTGTGCATGCACTTGTCAGGTTCAACTCCAGGGTTCCATTAGATATAGATATGATTATGGTTACCCCCATCACCATGACAAGATCAGTAAGCACAGGTATTATTCTATCAGAGTAGTTGATAGTGGGAATGAGATGGTTCTTTCAAATTTAGAGGAAGAGAAAAGGAATTTGAGAGTGTTGGTGGCTGGTGGAGGAATTGGTGGCCTTGTGTTGGCTCTGGCTGCAAAGCATAGAGGGTATGAAGTGAAGGTGTTTGAGAAGGATTTGAGTGCTGTTAGAGGAGAAGGTAGGCACCGTGGCCCAATTCAACTATTGAGTGGTGCTCTTGCTGTGTTGGAAACCATCGATCAGAGTGTTGCAAGGCAGATAATGGAGGCTGGCTGTGTTACTGCCAATAGGACTAATGGCCTTGCTGATGGTCTATCTGGGGACTGGTATGTTATTCTTATGCTTTTTTTTTTTTGTCTCTTATTGGTATTCTTTGTCTTAAGCAGAACAAGAAACTTCAAAAAGACAAGAAAAATGGTATATACTATATACTACATAATATAGGACAAAACTTGGATATTGTTCTTTAATTGCAGTTGGTATTGTTCTTCAACTAAAATTGGAGTTTTATCTCAGTGATCCCCATTATAAAGGTATAAACTAAAAGATTACACAGATCAACTATGTGAAACTTCAATTTTAATTGGAGAACAACACTAAAAGCTCCTAAAGAATTGTACCCAAGTTTTGTCATATACTATTCTGATTGATGAGGGCTAGAAGCACACTCTTTAATGCACTCCTTCTAACACACTCACCCTCTATTATTAGTTAAAATGTATTGAAAACTACAAAATTAAGATAGGGACTCATGAAATAAGAAGTGGTATCCACAAATACTTGTGATTTCTAATAAATTTCGGCCAATAGGAAAAACTGTGTTCAGAAGAGTATGTGAAAGAGTTTGTTACTAAAATTTTTCATTATAATTATTGTGTGTTTAAATATGAATGAAAGAAACTATTGTACTGTAACATTAATTATGGGGACTTGTTAGTTGTTATGTTAACTGAGCCTTCTGAAGTCTTGTAGTTGAAGAAGTCTTTTGTGAGGTCTTAGATTATTACAATTTTCAATATAAATTGTGTTTGGATTGTCACTCTCCCTTATTATTTTTTCACTTCAGGTTCAGTGTGTTTGATCTTTTCACTCCTGCTTCAAGGAAAAGGCTTCCTCTTACCCTAGTCATATGTAGAATGGCACTGCAAGATATATTAGTGAATAAAGTTGGTTCCAACATAATTAGAAACAAATCTAAAGTCGTGGATTTTATTCAGGAACCTAACAAGGTTTAAGTTGCTCTGCACAACTAATTTCTGATTGCTTAAGACTTATGTTAGTGGTTTAACAATTTTGAATAATCTTTTCATTCACATCAGGTTAGAGTGATCCTTGAAAATGGAGAGCAACATGATGGTGATATTTTAATAGGAGCAGATGGAATATGGTCAGAAGTAAAATATACAATCCTTCCCTTCTAGCTTTATTTACAAATGAGTTTCTTCTTTTCCTAGCTTTTACCATTCAATCTATTCTGTTTTTTTTCTTAGGTGCGTTCAAAACTCTTTGGGCAGCAAGAAGCAAATTACTCGGGTTTCACATGCTACAGTGGATTAACAAGCTATGTGCCCCCATATATTGATACCGTTGGGTAGGGTACTTCATTCCCAAATAAAATGTTAGGACAATGTTATAAACTGTTCTACTATTTAAAGTTTCTGTTTTGGTGATTACATGAAGGTATCGGGTGTTCTTGGGCTTGAACCAGTACTTTGTTGCTTCAGATGTTGGCCATGGGAAGATGCAGTGGTATGCTTTCCATGGGGAACCCCCTTCAAGTGACCCTTTCCCAGAAGGTATGTTTACCTTTTGTTGTGTGTATCAATTGTTATTGTAATTGAAACAAATTCATTTGTCTGAGTTACAGCAGGTAAGAAGAAGAGGCTTTTGGATCTCTTTGGTAATTGGTGCGATGAAGTGATTGCACTCATATCAGAAACACCAGAACATATGATTATACAGAGGGATATATATGACAGAGACATGATCAACACTTGGGGAATTGGGAGAGTGACTTTGTTAGGTGATGCAGCACATCCAATGCAACCAAATCTTGGTCAAGGAGGGTGTATGGCAATAGAGGTTGGTCATTTGTAGGTTTCAACTTCCAAATAAAATGTATTTCCTTGAGTATATACAATTCAGGCAGCATTAATATATATAGTGCTACATGGATAAACATTATCTAATACCTAAAATCTTTATTTATTTTCATTAATCTGCCTTAATTTCAATTTTATTCCTCTAATCAAACTTTAGCCATACCTTAGTAGTTAAACTTCTCAGGAATAAAACAAGTAAAGGAACCAAAGGTATGTATAGGTTTATGTTCTTAACTTCACTTCTTTTTTGGCAATCACATTTTCAGGATTGTTACCAACTGATACTTGAGCTAGACAAGGTTGCTAAACATGGCTCTGACGGGTCTGAAGTTATCTCAGCTCTTAGAAGGTATCTTATTTGTCTTTTATTTTGTTTTGGTTTATGTTTCGGTATGAGGTATGCTATTTGTTATCTTCAACAGAAATAATGGCTCCCCCTTCTATTGGAAATTTTTTTCATGTAACATGTCCTGTTATAATATTTTGAGACCACCTAAATGCGAATAGCATCACAATCTCTTACAACTCCTAAATGTGTCACCTTAATTCATGGCCCTCAAACTGATATTCTGATAAGGCTATACTAATCTAACACAATTGATTGAACTTTTCTGGCTTCATTTTTTTTTTAGATATGAGAAGAAAAGAATCCCCCGAGTTAGGGTGTTACACACAGCTAGCAGGATGGCATCGCAAATGCTAGTCAACTACCGGCCTTATATTGAATTTAAATTTTGGCCTCTATCAGTATGTTCCTCTCTCCACCTTCATTCCTACTTAGGTGCTTTCAATGTTGTCCTACAATTGGAATTAGAGTTTCACCTTGATGATTACCATTGTAATAAACGTTTACATTAAAGTTTAGCATTGATTCTCAAGGTAAAACTCTAATTCTGATCAGAAAACACCACCAGAAGTGCCTAAGAAATTACATCTAAGTTTTGTCCATTAAAATGTGGCAAATCTTTGATTCTATCTACTCGCCAGAACAAAAAATGTTGTAACACTTGATCCTTTGTTCTTAAGCAGAATGTAACAACTATGCAGATAAAGCACCCTGGCATTCATGTAGCTCAAGCCCTTTTCAAGTTCACTTTTCCACAATTTGTTACTTGGATGATTGCTGGCCATGGGTATCTTTCACTATTGTTTTCATATACCAATTTATCAGACTTTTTGTTGAACCCTCTTCCCCTCTTTTTTGGCATTTTAAGTTTTCAATATTAATTTTGGTCTCTTTTACAGGTTGTGGTGAACACTCATGCAACTTGAAAATAAAAAGGGCTCAACAATTTTAACATGATGGTAGTTAAAAGTTAATTTTATTGGGCTATGTAGGAACTTTTCTTTCGGAATAAACGTGCCATAATTTAATCCCCGTTGTATATTTCAAATAGAGTCTTGGTTCTTATACTTTAAAAAAATGATTTGTAGTAATTAGAATTTTCTAAATTTAGATTTTGATCTTATTATTTTATTTTAAATTTAGAATGTTTACGTTGTTCTTCCCTTCAATCAATCAAAACAGACAAACAAACCCGAATAAACATGGGTCATTGCTTTCAGCGCGAGGCGATGGAAAAGCATCAGCAGGTCGATTAGTTGGAAAAAGTTGTGATTCCAAACCATGGCCTCCAATATGCTAACACCCTACTTCCATATTCCCTATGTCAAATGTTTGTGTCCCATGTTGTTGTTATGTTGTTGATGTTTTTCGTGTCCCAAGTTGCATACTGAATAGAAAGATATATGTGTCCCAAGTTGCAGCGACATTCTGTGAGATTGAACCAACTGCACTGACCTCTTCATATTCAGGAATAGGGACTTCTGGAATAACCATTCCGTAATCATACTTAGATTGTTTGAATCCACTTCTAAGTAAAGCATTGCTAAAAGCATTGAACCAAGATCTTGAAGCCTGCTTCAATCCATATATAGATCTGTTCAGCTTGCAAACTAAAGGTGGATTGGGTCCCTTGGGGACACTATGTTGATAGCTTGTGGAATATTCATGAATATCTCTTCTGAAAGAGTCCCATTGAAGAAGGCATTGTTGATGTCTAGCTGAGCTAGATGCCAGTCATTTGATGCTGCCAGAGATATCAACAACCTTAAGGCAGTTATTTTTGCCACAGGTGAAAAGGTTTCTTGAAAATCTAACCCATATTGTTGTGTAAAACCTTTTGCAACTAATCGAGCTTTATGTCTTGCTACTATCCCATCCGAATTCAGTTTCAACTTAAAAATCCATTTGCAACTGATAGGTTTCTTCCCTTGAGGCAATGGGACAATGGTCCAAGTGTTATTGAGCTTCATGGCAATCAATTCGGCAGATATGGTCTCTTACCATGGTTTATGTTGGATGGCTTGGCTGTAAGTTTGTGGTTCATGGTTTTCTGAGATTTGGCAGATGTAGTGTTTATGTGAATCAAAAAGTTGAGTAATCTAAGTAATGTTGTATAGGGTAGGTGACTTTGTCTGTGTTGGTTACATTGTAGCAGTGGAAATCAGTGAGATGTTTTGGAGTGTTTGAAATTCTGGTAGACCTTCACAGGGGTTCTTGAATAGGAATGTCAAGCTTTGTGGTGGTAGCAGGATCTAACTGAGCAGGTTGAGGAGTATGTGGTGGTGTGTCTGTGATGGATGGGACATTTGTATCATCTGAGTTAGCGAAGGTTATGAGATTAGGGGTGACATAGGGGTCAAGCAACTCTTTGTCACTGTTGTTGGACTACTGGTTTTTGAAAGGGAATATATGCTTAAAGAATTTGACATCTATGGAAATGAAGATTTGCTTAGTAAACAGGTTGAGAAGCTTGTAGCCTTTATATCCTTGAGGGTAGCCAAGGAACACAGCTGCCACAGCTCTAAGTGAAAATTTGTGTCTATTTGATATTAGAGTGAAGGCATAGCATAATGTGCCAAAGGTCCTGAAATAAACATAGTTAGGAAGTTTAGCATATAAAATCTCAAAAGGTGACTTGGCTTTCAGAATGGGGCTAGGGGTCCTGTTCATCAAGAAAACTGTCGTCTTAACATATTCACCCCAAAATTTTAATGGTAAATAAGATTGAAACAGCAGGGCACGAGCAAGATTTAAAATATGGAGGCGTTTCCTTTCTACAACATCGTTTTGTTGTGGGCATTCCACACAGGAAAATTGGTGTAGGACACCTTTCTTTGAAAAGAAATCTTAAAAGGTAAGCTCTTTTGCATTGTCAGATCGGAACCTCTTATGGTGGTTTGAAATTGGTTTTCCACATATGAGAAAAATTGTAGTACAATAGAGAGACAATCAGATTTAGTTCTAAGAAGGTAAATCCAAGTGAACCTAATTTTATCATCTACTAAAGTTAAAAAATATTTGAATCCATCAAAGGTAGCTTCCCTAAGGTCCCCATATATCAGCATGTATTAAATCAAACAATTCAACACTAAAGTTGTTTTGGTTAGTGAAAGCTAATATGTTTTGTTTGGCAATAGGGCAAACTTCACAATGAAATTTGGAATCAATAGAGGAACTTTATTGCAAATGAGTTTGTACACAAGTATAGGTATGTGGCCCAATCTTTGGTGCCAAGTTTCATAGGTAACAACATTACAAGATTGTATACTAGTATCATGAAAAGGAGACTTAGGGAAATTGAAAAGAAGAAGTCCTTGATGTTGTCTAGCAGTGTCAATCCTCCTCAATGTCTTGAGGTCCTGAAGAACAAAGCTGTTAGGTTGCATAATAAATTGGAAAGAATTGTCATTTATCAAAGACACAAGGGACAACAAGTTAAATCTAAAGGTTGGAATGAATAACACATTGTGCAGGAAGATGTCATCATTCAGTTTTATCCTTCCTATCCCTTCAACCTTTACCTTGGTGGAATTAGGTAATAAAACATGAGAAACATGTAAAGATTTAAAAGAATTAAATTGTTCTTTTGAGCAACATATATGTGAGGTTTCTCCTGAGTCAAGAATCCAATAATGGCAAGATTCATTGGAATCAAAGCTAGTGTTCATGCAGATACCTAAAACATTTGTGGCAAGAGTATCAGCATTGTTCTCTGTGTTCAATTGTTTTGTCAGGAAGCCGATCAACTGTTGACATTGAGCAGTGGACAAAGTGTTTGTGGCACCATGACTCGGGAACTCATCATGATCAGTTACCTGATTTGTAGTTTGTTGAGACTTATTCTTGAAGTAATTTGGAGGATAGCCAACAAGTTTGTAACACTTGTCTTTGGTATGACCTAGCAGGTTGCAATGAGCACATTGAGGTCTCTCTTTCTTGGCATTCCTACTCTTACCATTAGTAGGGTTCTTGGTTGTAGAGTTGACAGTAAAGGCCATAGTATTAGAGTTTAGAGAAGGTAAGTGGTTTACAACAATTTCTCTTTGTGCTTTTTCTTGAAGAACAAGAGAAAAGACATTACCAATGGGGGGAAGGGGATCAGATAAGAGAATCTGACCCTGAACCTGAGCAAAGTTGTCGTTTAGGCCCATTAAAAAGGACATGACATATTCAGATTTAGTGTAATCTTGTAGAGTTTGTAACTCACCACATTTGCATTGGAAGGTTGGTTTATAGCCTGAGAGTTCTTCCCAAACTGATTTTAATTTGGTATAGTAGGTATTAACATCATCACTTCCTTGTTGTAATGACATTAGCTGCCTTCTTAACTGGAAAATTCTTGGGTCATTCTTTCGGGAAAACCGTGTTTTCAAATCTTCCCAAATTTCCTTAGTCGTGTTGGCGACCAAGATGCTGCTAATGATATCTTTAGAAACAGAATTGTAAAGCTAGGAAATGACAAGATTGTTACCACGAGTCCATGAAGCATATGTAGGATCAACTGTGGGTGTCATCGGGAGGGATCCATCGATGAAGGCCACCTTGTTCTTCACCGAAAGAGCTACCATCATTGCGCGGCTCCATGTGGTGTAGTTCTTGTGGTCGAGAGGCTGGGAGGTAAAGATGAGTCATGGGCCATCCGAATGATGTAGAAACAGTGGGTGAGAAGGATCTTGACTGAAATCTTTAATTGGTGCTGCCATGGATCCAAAAGGAAAAGCTGATGGGAGAGGGGACAAAGGAGAATATCATAGGCCCATTCAGGAAGAGGATCATAAAGGTTGTTGCTCATCTGATACCATATTGAAGTTATTAGCCCTGTAATAACTTGGAATGAAAAAAAACAAGAAGGAAGAAAGAAACAAAAGAATGCTGAGGGAAAACTCAGAATCAGTATATTGATAGACTTGCAAGAAAGTTTACAAAAGTTGTCTCTCTTAGTCACCAGCTATACACAAATATATAGGAAAAACAATACGAAACTACTAAACATAGTAAACATAATTATTGTAACAGAATTAACTAAATAACAAAAAGTGGTTAAAATAAAATTGACAGCATATGCAGAATACATATGCAGAATAACAGAAGTAGTAGGCCTTGGTCCAATATATTTTGAGGTGGTTTTCCATGGAATTGGTGCACGATATTTTTTTATTATTATTCTTTGATGTTCAAACTATGGAGTACTTTGTTGATGATAAAAGACATGATGTCAACTTTCAGGTGGGCGATTGAGTGTTTGTGAAGTTAAGACCGTGTCGTCAAGCATCAGTAACGAGAGCTTCATATTCTAAGTTGACTAAAAGATTTTTTGGGCCATTTCAAATACTGCGGAAGGTGAGTCCCTTGGTTACCAACTTCAACTACCACCTAACTCCCACATTCATCTAGTGTTCCACCACTCTCTTCTCAAGCCATCCCACCTAATACGCCTAGTCTAATTGTAGAGCTACCACCTTCATCAGTCAACAATGAACCCATTGTATCGCCTTTAGCAATCCTCAACACTAAATTGGAGTCCTCAAATGGAGCACCTAAGCTATTGGTCTTGATTTAGTGGAAAGGATTGCCCCTGATGATGCCTTGTGAGAATCATGGGATGATCTCAAAGCCAAGTATCACCTTGAGGACAAGGTGCTTTTCGAAGGACATGATAATGTTAGGGAAGGAACTAAACAACCTTCACCAGAAGCACAAAAAACAGAATCACAGCTAGCAAACACGAATCAAAGGCCAAAGAGGTTGGTGACCAAGCCACAATACCTGAATGATTTCATGTAACTAACCCCGACAAGGGGTGCTAACCTGGCAGAATTCTATTGGCCCTCAAGCACATTCTGTTTGTCATTTCTCCTTTACGGTTATTTATCAAGATGCTAGAATCTTCTTTCTGTTAGTGGTAGCCATGTACCTGTTACCATAATTGATAGAATTTTAGTTAATAACTCTAAATCAACAAGCCACGAGTGCTATATAAGTCATGAATCATGTAAAAGAAAGGCATAGAAAATAATAAATCACTTTCCTTCTTCTCTCGTCTTGGAGGAACCTAGCTCTTGAAGCCTAGGACCCCTTGAGCTGATTCTCAGCTTATAACAACAAACATATAGAACCACTTCACTCCCCCCCCCCCCCCTTAGCATGAGGCTTGAGTTCCGATTGTGGGTGCTTCACGTGAAAACAGCAAGGCAATAGTAAAAAAAATGGTTTGAAAAGTGGTTTTATGGTGTTTATTCGAAAAAGGGAAAGTGAGAGAGACAAGTGAATATTTGAGCCAGAATCTCAGATACATAGATAGAGAATAAGAGAGACAAATGTGATGCAGTTAACTTCTAAATAAAAGAAGAAAACTCATGTAGGTGCAATTTTAAACGTATAAAAGAGAGCCCCTTTCATAGAACAAGCGTTCCTAGTGACTGACTGCATATGATGATGATTCCTAGCTTACATCATCAGGGAGGGGATATAGAACGGATAAAATTTATCAGAACAAATAAGATTTTATCCATCGTAAAGTAAATATTCCGATATTTTAGGGCAATGTAAGTTTATACATCAAATTTTTAACTTTTTGATCAAACACAATTTTTTTTTCGCAACTACTTAATTTATATTTATGATTACGTCTTAAAAAAATTATGATAATTTTTTAATTATTGAAGTAGTTTTTGGAAATGTGATTGAAAGATGCTATAATGTGTTTATACACAAAAAATTATTATTATTGTTATTGTAATTATTATTAATAATAATAATTTTATTTTAATTTTATCAAAATTGCTTGTGTAACTAATAAATGCACAATTTATGAAACAATTGTTGTCAACAACTATTTAAAAGAAAATTATCTAGTTGTTGACAACTTTATTGGTTTTTAATTTTTTTTTTTAAATAATCTAAATGTGAAAGGCTTACCCTTTTGGTTTATTTGTCCATTAGGTGTATTTTTCCGTAGGTATCATAATTATATGATTTTAATACCTTAGGTTTTAATAAAATAAATTAAGTCTTATGTATGGTAATTATGCAACTTTAGTCCATTACGTGCACTTTATCATTTTTTCATCGCCAAACAAAATGTATATATAAATAAGAACGGGAGCACAAGTTGTGCCTTAGAAAAACAACAAAGAGTTCCAAAAATACAAGAAAAACATGAATCTTAATATATCCAAATATTCAATGCATAGACAAAGATTCATGATGTACATAATAAAGAGAGAACCAGATCCAGCAAAAGAATATGAGTGAGGCGTTCCCATGACAGAAAAAGCCTCCAATTGAGCAAAGGAATTACAGTAAATCTAGGCATCCAACACATGCCTGCAAATTAATTCTCACCCAAACCACCTACCAGACTGGCACACTCGACCCTGTATAAAGTACAATCTACAAAATCTCACCACCCCCCGCTAAGCAAATCCCGAATTTAATTTCCCACTGCTATAATACCATTCAAATTTGATCGTTGTTGATGATGAAGGGATGCTAGACACACCACATGATTAATACGCCAGCTATAAAAACTGAGTTTTAAGCCTGGGATCCTTGCTTTCAACCCATTCCATGAAGCCAATTTTATTTGATTAATTAAATGGTCCAAGAGGCAGCGTACTGTTAAAAATTATATCGTTCTTGAGCTTCCAGATACCTCCACATAGTTGTTGTATCACCCTGCTTCATTAAAAAAAACAATTCATACTAAAAGAATATAAAATTTTAAAATTATAAAAATATATTTTTTATAATAAATAAAGTCAAATAAATAAGTCTTTACAAAAATTAAAATATTGTCCTCAAAATATAAGTATCTAAACTAAATGAAAATTAAAAATATAACAAAAAGTGATTGCATCCGACATTTTATTCTGAAATACTAACTAAACTAAAAAATGTAAATATGAAAACTATGTTTTCAAGTTTCCTCAAACTCATCATTTCTTTCATAACACTTATAATAAGATGATAATGTGAGTGAATAAAACAATTAATAAGAGTTTACAAACAGTGTTATTCTCAACCAACTCATTAATCCGAAAAGGCAACCATATTATTCACAATGAATTTAATATAAGATTATATATGCATATATTTACACACCAATTACAATAAAAATTATATTAAACAATCACAATTCGTGAAATTTTAAATAAATAAAATATTTCAATAAATGAAAATACCTCAAAGCATCCAAATAAATATACTAGATACAACTTAGTGATTTTCATAATCACAAGTTTCAATTTTTTGGTTCCCAAAAATAGAATAAATTTCATATTCTTGAAAGGATCTATCATATCTCATACAATGATGTCTTATTGTCTTTTCACATCATTTCTATCATATATTCCCATAATAAAGTATATATCATCATCCTTTTCGAAAAGACGATGATCAACTCACAAAATTACAAAAATATCATTCTAAAAAAAATGACCAACAAACTCCTTAATTTCATGTATTCCACAATAATTCTCATAATCATACCACAACAATAATATAATCAACTAATAATATAAAACTACATATATAACAACAATTATATAGTAATATAATAACTAAGGCATATAATATTTGTAATAGCTTGAACATAACACACACATGTACAAATTAGTCCTGATCTTAAAGGTTAAATTATATATTCATTAATTCAATGATAAAACTCTTTAGATAATATCAATATATATATATAAAGAAAACACATTCTTAAGAATTCATATCATACAAATTTAGAAAAAGTTGTTTTACCCACCCCTTAAAACAAAAAAATTGTGCTCTTTGTTATTCTTCTTCTCCTCTACCAATTGCATCGAAAGAATTTATCTGCTTTCTTTCTTTTTCTCAGTCCTTGAGCAACCCACTAATATCAAGAAAAATCATTTATGGATGTGATTCTAGGAGAATGAACTGTCTACCCTTACATAAGAATGATACGTAATTTACAATTTATTTAACCGATCTTTCTTTATCTATTATTTATATTATGTTTAATTATAATTATCTTTAAACGATCTAATATATTAAAACAATTTAATCTATCTTTTCTTTTACTAAAAGATATATTTAGATATCTTTACCTAAATAATTATTGGATTACCTTTTTGGATGTTATAGTTGTTACCCAAGTTTCCCACCAATCCAATGTTGTGAAAATCGGCTGGATGGAGGTAGTGGATGTTTGAATCGGTAAATCACTGGTATGATATATATATATATATATATAAAATTAAAATTTCATAACCTACTTGAAAGAGGTAAAAAAATCATATCATAAATTAATATAATTTCACTCCAAAACATATTAGTTTAATGTTTCTTCTTGTTCTTTAGTTTATTATATTATTACATGTTTTAATTTATTTTATTATTATTAGTTAGTTTATTATATTAATTGCTATGTTTTAAGTGGTTTATTATAATCTATTTGTTATTTAATTATTATTTTGTTTATTATATTATATTATTTTTCCTTTCACTGTTAAATATTTATATATATCAAATTTGATAGTAGTATAACAATTAACAATAGTTGGCTTAGTGACAAGTGGCATGCTAGTTAATTTGTGGGAGCTGTGTTCGGAGCGTCCACAAGCATTTCATTATGTCATAGTCCACGAGCACGTGACAGTTTAACTTGGTCTATCAACTGCAACAAATGTTCCCTTAATTCCTTCTCCCGCACAAACAACTATCTCCTCTAATTAAGCCTCCACACCAACGAGTTATCCTCCCAAACTCCCATGTCTTAAAATGTCGTGTTTTTGTAGGACATAACACAAAGTTTAGGAAATTCCTTTTTTAATGTCCTTTCACCCTCCCATCAACCCTCCTCTAATTTTATTTCATCCCCTCCCCCAATCTTCCTCTTTAAATTCTTTGATATTTTTAATTCTTAGACCTATCAATAATAATAATTAGTCTTCAATTCCTTTAATTATTTAGTCGTGCAAATCTGTGCAAATCTGTTATTTCCAATTCTGATTTGTTGAGAATTATTAGGAGATTGATAGCTTGATTCACTACATATTAGGGCTGTTTACTTGTATATATATCACTGTAAACTAATATCAAATTTATGAATAAAAGTTACAAACTTATTCCTCTATATGGTATCAGCCTAAACAATCCACCCATTCCCTATTTCTTCAATTAAGGACGTCGTTCCCCACCCTTGCCTCCCATGGCCGACAACAACTCCTTTATTACCAACCCCCATGAGCCATCCAAACCCCTTGCTTGCATCACTTTCACAAATGTCACCAAACTTCTTCCCAACAATTATCCTAATTGGAAACAACAAGTTGAAGCTCTCCTTGATGGCTATGATCTCCTCCAATATCCAGATAGATCTTTTCCTGCGCCGTCAGAAACGATCCTCACCGCTCCAACATCTTCGACGCCGACTCCGTCGGAAACGACCCCACCACTGCATCACTTCCGGTAACAACTCAGAATCCTGTTTTCCAAACCTGGCGTCGACAGGACCGCCTTATATATGGTGCTCTCCTCACCACTCTCTCTAATGAAGTGGCCTCCCTGGTGTCTCACACCAAGACCTCGCATGATCTCTGGATCCTTCTCAAAAACACCTATGCCAAAGCATCTCGCAAACCTTTTCTCGGCCGCTGTCAGTGGTGCAACATCAAAGGTCATGTTCTCTCTCAGTGCAAAACCTTCCAGCAGCAGCATCCTAGTGTCTCACCGCCACCTCGTAACTCTCCGGCTCACACTGGACAGGTTCAGGTCAATACTGCAACTGCCGGCCCACCGCCACCTCCCTCCTTTTTATGTTTGCATACATTGTCTCAACTAACCCAAAGCAACTTTTTCCTCTCATCCTAACCTCCTAAACAAACTCTCAAAAATACAAACGACACTCTTAGGTACTCAAAATAAAGACAAGAAATAAATAGGTAAAGAGGAGAGAATCGACCAAATGATACATACTCTCCCACCAAAGGATAAATGTTTGTTTTGTCATCCTTTTTTATTTTAATCTTTAAGGTGATTGACTTCTATGTTTCCACCTTCCATGGATTTGCCCCTACTGTAAGGCCAAGTTAAGAGAAAGGGATCTTCATGATTCTATAATTCAAGACCATGGCTATCCTTGACACCAAATTCTCCTCCAAAGCCACCCTTCAAACCATGCTTTTGAAAAAGTTAATATTCGTGCTAGACACAATTTCAAAACACCTTAAAATTCTCTTTAAGGTTAAAATGTTTCTCAAAGATGGATTCCCAAAGAATAGGGTATGATCTACTAATTGTAAAATATATACTTGCAAGCCACCTCTGCCCACTTGTACCCCTTCTTAGAGTCATTTCCTTTTTGCATCCATCATAAGACCCCCCAGACCTTCCGCCACTAAGGAAAAATAAAGGTGCAATGAGGTGACCTTGCTTAAGATCATTTTCCACCAAAAATTTAATTGTAGGAGATCCATTCACAAGGAATGATGTTGTAGTAGATTTAATGCAAAATCTCATCCATAAGATCCATTTTTCCTCAAAAGCTCATTCTTCTCAAAGCATTTATCCCCTTTAGGTATACTTTGTCAAAGGTATCATAATTATGCAATTGTTACAATCTAGATTATAATTACACAAATTAGATATATCAGTTATTACAATTATGTAATTTGGGTCTCTTCATCAATATTCCATTAAATATTGAATAAATTATTGTTGATATAACACTAGATGTCATCTTAATGACATAATAACTAATGTGTTGTTAACACTTGTATTAACATGACTTAATTATACTTTATAATTCATATGATATCATAATTGTGAGGATAAAAAAATGTGAGACATGTTAGTGTATTTGAGGTGCAACACATTAACCATCACATCATTATCATACAGTCCCATGTCAAAAAAATTTATTAACTCTTTAATAAAAATCTTAAAGAGAGACCAAAATTATACAATTATGATACCTTGATGGCCTAATTTGAACTTGTGATCAAAATGACATAATTATGATACTTACAAAACTAAAAGTAGAATTAAACCAAAGTAAAAAATGATTTTAGCTTTTAAAATTTTAAAAACTTAAAACTAAAATTTTGCCAAGTATTGTGTTCCTTCATTGCTATGATTTTTGCAAGTCCTTGTTACTCATGTTTTTTTATCTTAATATTTAGGCTAAATTGTAACTTTAGTCCTATTTTAATTTCTGATTCTTAATTTAGTTTTATATTTTTTCCTACAATTTTAGTTTTGATATTTTAGAAAATTCACAATTTTATTGTAATTTTCAATTTTGCATGTCATGGTTGGACCATGGTTATTAAGATCTTCCTCACAAAGATTTCCACCAGGCTGTTGAAGTCAATGTTATTGTTTGTTGCAAACTGTGTTTAGAGTGGAGTCGATGGAGTTGTTTGAGGGGAGGTTGTGATATTGGGGTGGATGATTTGAACTTGTTCAAGGCTAGTAGTTTGAAGTTGTTGCCGTTGGGAAGTTTCTAATGGATGAAGGGTATCTTTGGAAAAATAAAAATAAAAGAAAGTATATTATTAAAAAGAAAGGTATAAATAATAATTACCTAACATTAACAAAGAAGTTAATCCGTTCAAAAATAAGAAAAAGTAAAAGAGAAAGAGTGTACTAGTTTTGGGCCAATTAGAGGGAGAGTCCAATAGCCCATAAGAAATGTTTTCGCATCTTGAAGCCCAGTTGTTTTAGGGTGCGAAAAAATGCAGTGCGGCGCGGCGAGTGGCTTATATATTACGACAGAGGGTATAAGCATGACCATCATTCAACGTTCTCTCTATTTGTCGTTGTAGCGCCGCAGCCAGCGGGTATGTTTTCAACCATTTCCTGCGATCTGTTCTGTTCGTTTACGATAGATCTGTTAGTGTTTTATCTTCCGTTTTGTTTTTTCTTATGAATGAAGTCTTATATTTGACAGTTGAATTTGGAAAAAGATGTCTCACCGGAAGTTCGAGCACCCGAGACATGGTTCCCTTGGCTTTCTCCCAAGGAAGCGAGCTTCTCGTCATCGCGGAAAGGGTGATCTACATTTTTTGTTTGTACCTTTGGATGTTTGATACTGTTCTTCATCTCGACATTTATAAATGATGTTGCAAAGGGTTTTCAGATCTAAAATAACTTGAAGCGTTTGAAATTATTTTGTTTGTGTTAGGGGATTATTTTATATTTGTGTTATTGCCACTTCCTTGTGATGAGTGAATGAAATTGCTTCCGTAAAATAAGTGACTAATCAAGGCTGGAGTCTCAGAAACGGCTCTTGCCAAAATCCTGTCAACGGGTTTTGGAATGGAAAACAGATGAGCTCGAGAATTGGCATACATTTTGCCATAGGCCTTTGGTTTGGAAGCATTTCTTCATCACTACGGGGATTTGGCACTGACACGTAGAAATTAAAAGGATTTTTTTTAGTTTTGTAGCAGGATGGATACATGTTTGAAGTATTCATCATATACTATATATTTTTTCATATTAGTGAGGTTTTTGAGTTTTCGGTGTTCGCTTGGAATATTGATTTTGAATTAGTTTGACTTGAGTTAATGATTTATGCATTGACACGTTGAAAATAAACAATTTTGATGTTCAAAATTTTTAATTGAATTTTGTAGTAGGATTGATACATGTTTTAAGTACACTTCATAAACTATAGATTTTTTTTTATGATATTAGTGATTTGAGTTTTTAAGTTTTGGATGTTTGTTTGCGATATTGGTTTTGGTTGAAATCGATTCAAGTGGTGATTTATGGCTGGATGTTTTAATTCTAAAAGTAGTTAGTAATAAAAAAATTTCTATAAATTTTTTTATTCAACTCAATCAATCTGAGTGTTGAATCAGTGTGGAATTAAATGTTTTTGAACATATACCTTAAATCAAGATCATCTAATGAGATGCCAAACATGCCGTGAGTATTGCAACAAGTTATGATTTTATTCCTTTTGGAGAAGGGTTTTGCAATTTGTGTATTATGTATGTCAAGTTTTGGGTTTGTGGGTTCTCTTTATTTGTATTCATCGTTACTATGAAATTTATGTAATTGCAACAATTATAATTTTTGTTGATTTTTTTTGGTGTGGTTTGTTAAATTTTACAAATATTATTTTATGGTAGATGGTACACTATCCCTCTAAAATACACCATTGTTTTTATGTACATTAGTACAAGGTAAGTACTTGTATGGGCTTTTACTTTAAAGAAATTCATGCTGTCTACTTCCTCAGTCTGTATACCCTATTTTTCATGATATTAGCTTCCATCAATATGTTGTAATTGATAATTCTTGTGACATGACTTTTGAATTGCCACTGCAGTGAAGGCTTTCCCAAAAGACAATCCTAGTCAACCATGCGGGTTGACTGCTTTTGTGGGCTACAAGGCTGGAATGACCCACATTGTTAGAGAGGTTGAGAAACCTGGATCAAGTAAGTGTGACTTTTTTTTTAATTTTAAATTCTGAATGTGGGAAGGGTAATATTTTTTATTGTTAAACTGTAGCATTGTAAAACCAGTATTTACAAATGTAGCTCTACTTCAACATTAAATGTCTAATCACCAGGCTAGTTAAAGGTATTTAAATTTTTTGTATTTTTTCTGTTATAAGTGAAGCAGATAACACTTATAATGGTTTTTCTCAAAGTTTTTGCTATTTAGATTTTAATCATTCACTATAATATCCGGATGCCTTTTATAAGAAAGTTGTTCATTTTCTGTTTTTAACATTCTTTTTAATATCATCATGTGATCAATTTTTGGGGTATTGTTATTTGTTACCGTTGTGGCTTGTATGTTTCTTGTTGCTTGGTACCTAATGACATTTTATGCCAATGTAGAGCTTCATAAGAAAGAGACATGTGAAGCTGTCACTATCATCGAAACTCCTCCATTGGTTGTTGTTGGAGTTGTGGGATATGTGAAGACACCTCGTGGCCTTCGCACACTGAATACTGTTTGGGCTCAGCATCTAAGTGAAGAAGTCAAGAGACGATTTTATAAGAACTGGTGCAAATCTAAAAAGAAGGCTTTTACCAAATATTCAAAAAAATATGAAACTGAGGAAGGAAAGAAAGATATTGAATCTCAGCTTGAGAAATTGAAGAAGTATGCAACTGTCATTCGTGTTCTGGCTCATACTCAGGTAATAGAATGGGTTGTTGTGTCAAGTTTTTTTCCATATTGAAAGCTTAACCGGCTAATGTAATGTGATGTATTTTTTTGTTTACTGAAGATAAGGAAGTTGAAGGGTCTAAAACAGAAGAAAGCACATTTGATGGAGATCCAAGTTAATGGTGGGACAGTTGACCAGAAGGTGAACTATGCATATAGCTTCTTCGAGAAGCAAATCCCAGTGGATGCTGTTTTCCAAAAAGATGAGATGATAGATATCGTTGGAGTGACTAAGGGTAAAGGTTATGAAGGTGTCGTAACTCGGTGGGGCGTCACTCGCCTTCCTCGAAAGACTCACAGGGGTCTAAGGAAGGTTGCTTGTATTGGTGCCTGGCACCCTGCTCGTGTTTCTTTCACTGTTGCCAGGGCCGGTCAGAATGGATATCATCACCGCACTGAGCTGAATAAAAAGATCTACAAGGTTGCCAAGGCAGATCATGAGTCCCATTCAGCCATCACTGAATTTGACAGGTACATTTGTGTTTTTTGTTTCTATTTTAGGTTATTTATATCAGAGTGCAGTATTTGATCATCTTGTTTCCTAATGACAGGACTGAGAAGGATATTACTCCTATGGGTGGGTTCCCTCATTATGGTGTGGTGAAGGATGATTATATTATGGTGAAGGGATGCTGTGTTGGACCGAAGAAGCGGGTTATCACTCTTCGTCGGTCTCTTCTCAAGCAGACATCGCGGGTGGCTCTGGAAGAGATCAAACTCAAGTTCATCGACACCTCGTCCAAGTCTGGACATGGCCGCTTCCAGACCACTCAGGAGAAACAAAAGTTTTATGGTCGCTTGAAGGCATAAATTTTTGTTTTGGAGACAACTTGTGATGAAAATTTTGTTGCAAAATAAGACATTTAGTGGTCTTTTTATTTATTTGAGTCCGACCTATTATTCTCAGAGTTGTTTCTTTTAGTTGCTTTGAACAACAATTGCATTTTTTCCCTATTTTATTATAATATCAGCCACATTTTTATGGTTAGTACTTAATATCGTATTAATTTTCAAATTTCTTTTTGGTCGAATGGTGGAGTGGTACGATTGTAACAGCTATTTAACGGGATTTCATTGGTGTCCATGATTTAAACAATCAAACCATTAAAATTTGTTTAGCTTTAAAATCCAATTTTTATCTTTATTTAAATTGGTTTAAATTTTTTGAACCATTATGAAGTCAGTGTTTTTAAAACTAGTTTTAAAATTGATTTTAAATTGTAAGCCGATTTTAATATTTGTTTATAGATTTTAAAATTGCTTTATCATTTAAAGTGTTATAAATGTCAAATAATTTAATTTTTAAACCAAATATCTTATATTTTCTGATTAAAAAAATTAAATGCATTTTTAGTTTATATGATTTAGTATGTTTTATTTTTGTTTTAATTTTTTTAAAATCCTTCAAGGACAAAAAAATAAAATAAATATATTTTACAACAACTAAAGTTAAAATAATTTTTTTAAGGATCGAAAATTTAAAAAAATGTTAAATTACATGGATAATCCTTCTAAAAAAACACTTACTTTAGTCAAATAGAAAAAAGGTTTAATTACTAATTTTTGTTTTTATTTTTTAATTTACTATTTAATGTTTAAAGAAAAAATAAAACTGATATTTGAAATAAGAAATATATTATCTTATCACTATACTTAAATATTTATTTAAATATTTAATATAAAATATTTTATTAATATAAATTTTATATAAAATAAATAAAAATTTTATTTTTTTAATTTATTTTATTTTTTTAATTCTATATATTATTCTTTTAAATATAATATATAAGATTAAATTCTATATTCACATAAACTAAAATATGTATATTTATCTGAGTTTTATTATATATATATATATATATATATATATATATATTTATAATCTTATGTATTTCTATTAAATAAAAATATATAATATAAAATATATTTTTTTACATAAATTATAATTTCATAAAATATTAATATTTTATTATTTTTTAATATTTATATATAATATTTAATGATAATATTTTTTTTATCTATATTAAGATATTTTTATTATTTGTTATAATAGTATTATTTTATTTATATTTAAATTTATTTAATTAGGTAAGAAATTTTCTAAAGGAAGTAAATTATATAATAAAGATATGTAATTAAATAAAATGATTTAACTTTATTTTTTTTATTGACATTATTCTTTATCTATAATATAATAAATAACACGAATATCTTAATATAGATATAAAAATATTATCAATAAATTACAAATATTATTTTAAAAGATAAATATAATATATAAAATAAAATAAAACTTATATAAATATATATATTTTAATATATGGAAAATAGACTTTAATTTTATATATTATATTTTAAAATATAATATATAAGATTATAAAAATATAATAAATTAAAAAAATTAATTTTATAACATTATTTTATCTAATATAAAATTTATATTAATATTATATTTTGTAAAAAAATATTAAAATGAGTACTTAATGATAAAAAAGTGTGCATGTTTTTGTCTTTATAATTGCATGAAATTTTATTTTTTAGTTTGGATAATTTCATATATCTATATTAATTTCTATATTTTACAAAATTAATTATAATATTTGCATTAAATAAATAGAAATATTATTTTATAAAAGGTTACGTTCCCCCTCAACCGGTGCTTCAATATAATCTGTACCAAACTCAAACAAAATTTAGTTAGATTTATAAAATAATTATTATAAAAATTAATAAATTTATCATACATTTTTAATAAAAGGTTATAATATAATAAAATTTCTGATGATATAATATTCTAAAAAGAAGAGTACTAGAAATATACTCTTCTAAAAGTCTTTAGTGTTATTGGTGTATATATATTATTTGTTAACTTAAATACATATTTTTAGGCTTATAAAGTTGAAATAAGTTCATTCTTTATTTTAAGTTTATTTAATAAAAAATATAAATTAATTTTTTAATGTATTATATATATATATATATATTATCGATAAATATTAATTATTAATATAGATTTGTTAATAAGAAAATTCGAATTCCCAGTATCTCTCCTTTTTTTTTTCCTTTATTACTAAACAAATCTTATATATTCTTGTTGTCATTGATATTTATATTTATTATACCAAAATACGTAGTTAATTTTAATTGATATTTATTATATTAAAGTATATAATTCTGTATCTAACTATTTTAATAATTTACAAAATTCAATAGAAACATGTTTAATATTTCCAATTTTGAAGCATGAAATCAAACCATGTTTTTAAAAGTAAAATCTTGCTCCGGCCCAGCTCGAAGTTATAAACTTGCGGCAGCGCAGGTGTCCCTATTACCTGACTTCTTAATTCTCCCACTTCTTCTTCTTCTTCTTCCGTCCAGTGCTTATTCTCTTCTCAAGATTTGTAAGCGTAACTATTTGTTTGCTCATAACCTATTTGACATTCATTCACGTGCTTTAGTAATGACTAGAGTCCTTCTTCATCTTATATTTTGTAACTTTATCCATCCAGATAGAATAGAAGGGTTGTAAGGGTTGTTCGATTCGATGACGACTCGAATTGCGCCCGGTGTGGGAGCCAATTTGCTGGGTCAACACGCGGCCGAGAGAAATCAAGACGCTACTGTTTATGTCGGCAATCTCGATCCGCAGGTAACTATTCTTTCTCCACACACTTCCATTCACTCATTACCACTTCTAAGTTCTATTCTAGGGTTTATTTATCCCTTTTCTTCTTTCTGCTGCAGATAAGTGAGGAGTTATTATGGGAATTGTTTGTTCAGGCTGGTCCAGTTGGTAATATGTTTTTCTTTTCTTTCTTAATTTTAGGTTTAAACAAACTCTAACTCATTCTCCTTTTCATTCCTTTCAGTTAATGTCTATGTTCCAAAGGATAGAGTCACCAACGAACATCAGGGTTATGGATTTGTTGAATTCCGCAGTGAAGAAGATGCTGACTGTGTATGTAACTATTCTATTCTGTTATTTCCAACTCACTTCTCCAAACCTACCTAACATGCTCTTCTTCTATTGCAGGCCATCAAGGTGCTTAACATGATTAAGCTTAATGGAAAACCCATCCGTGTCAATAAGGTATGAATACTTACTTATACCAACGGGTACAACTCTCATGTTCTTGTTCCTGTGCTTGCTTCCCTTCTGAATTCAAGTTTTTATTTTCTTCCATTCTAAAATGTTTGGTATGTGTGATTGAAAGTATTAATGCAAAACAAATAACAAAACAAAAACAGTCATTTACTAACTGATTCAGGATTTCCGTGAATCTCCATGACCACTTCTTCTTGAGGGATGTTAGTTCTCTTGTATCTCAGGACTCTAGGCTTATTTATAGCCTTTTAAATGAGAATGTGTGCTAACTGCTAAACAATTTTGTTACATAACCATTATAGTGCCACCATAACACTATAAGTGGCGTTTTTCAACACCTCTGCCATTGGCAATTTGTGAATGGAGGCCAACTATGGCCTGTTTATGTGACAGAATTCTGGCATTCTGCCTTTGATAACCTTGGTGCTAAGTACTAACTACTAGGTAGTATTGAACTTTTATTGTATGCCATTGCTAGATATCATTCTATATAATTGAATCTCTTATTTTTTACATAGTGATTATTCTTTCATATCTGTATTTTATTTGTACGAACTTTGTAGTACTCTCCATTCAAGTCCTGCTATATTTCTTCCTTGTATTAACACCCATGTCACTTGATTAACAAAATATTTAGTTTCCATGCTGCTTGATTGATTTTACAATTTTTTGGTTCCAGGCATCCCAAGATAAAAACAGCTTGGATGTTGGGGCAAATCTTTTCATTGGCAATCTAGATCCTGTAAGTCACCAAATTATGGAAGTGTTAAACAGACTCATGCAGTTATGCATTGAATTCAAGACTTATACATGAGTGTTCCTAATGTTGTTGCAGGATGTAGATGAGAAGCTCTTGTATGACACTTTCAGTGCATTTGGAGTTATTGTTACTAATCCAAAGGTTTTTCTCTTCAAATATATTTCATTATATATCTAATTTCATCATGTTTGTGTCACTTATGTAACAGTATCCAGCTAGTAGCAGTTGCTAATACTTTTCATGTTTTGCAATTTTCTTATCTCTCTTTGTTAGCATTTACCATTTTGTTTGTTTAAAAACGTTTGGTATCAAGCCAATGACAATTAAAATAACCACCTGTTTTTAGTCTCTTGTTCTTTAAACACAACCCCCCCATACCTGAAAGGATTCATTTTATTCAAACATTATGTATATGATCTAACATACAAGGCTTTGTGTTGCAGATCATGAGAGATCCTGACACAGGAAATTCCCGTGGTTTTGGCTTCATTAGCTATGATTCATTTGAGGCATCTGATTCAGCCATTGAGGTATGCCTCAGTCTAGTGTTTGAATCATTTGTAGGAATATAGTGTGAGGCCAACCTTTCATTCTTTTGTTATACTTATTCAGTACTTGTGGATCATGAATTGGAACTAACTCACTAAAATATATAACACTCAAGAACAAATAAAAATATATATGGATACATGGTTGGCAATCATTTATATAATGTTAGACTCATTGACCAGCTTGTGTTGTATGTAGTCTTGGATTCATATGTATAGAGAGCATTGTTGGGAGGGTTTCGCCCTCTAGGGCTTGACTGTACATTGAGAGATTTGTGTCTCTCTTACCGCATGGGATAATACTATAGGAAACCAAAACAATAAAAAAATTCAGCCAAGCTAATGGAGCCTTCTGTTTTTTTTTTTTTTTGCCTAATATGGCCCAAAGTATATTCAAATGCTGTAATGCCCCTTCTAAAGAATGAAGACTGGTGGGAAGCATGCTTATTTTGTTCTGTTCATGTTAACTCTTAAGGTTAAATTGGATGGAAGGGGTGAAGTTAACATTATTAATGTTAAATTAGAGAGTGAATTTAATAAATTAGGATGCAAAATTCAACCAAAGTTATAAATCAGGGATATGAAAGTGCCCCTTTTATTTTTATATTAATGTATGCATGAAAATAAATTTGTTATCTGTTTCAATTTTGTTGTCTGGATATCCAAATCATACGGAACAATAGATTATAAAAGCATTCCCACGCCACATATATTGAATTTTTCTATATTTTGTAGGCAATGAATGCACAATATCTTTGCAATCGTCAAATTACAGTGTCATATGCTTACAAGAAAGACACTGAGGGGGAACGGCATGGTACCCCGGCTGGTGAGGCCCTTTCTTGCTACTAGTACTAACTACTTTTTGGGATTAATAAATGCAGTCTGTTTTTGTACTATCTGGCTATCCGCTAATATTTCTATGGTGCAGAAAGAGTTTTGGCTGCAAGTAACCCAACTACACAGAAGAGCAGACCTCATACTTTATTTGCCAGTGGACCTCCAACACTTCCGAGTGTTCCTCAGGCTAATGGCGTTGCTCCGGTGCCTCCCCGACCCTTTGCTAATGGGGTTGCTCCTCCTGCAATTCCTGCCCTCCGTCCACAACCCCCTCAAGCTGCTGCATTCCAGCCTATGCCCGTTCCTGGACAACCAACGTGGCATCAGCAACAGCCAGGTCAAACATTGTTACCACCCGCAATGCCACCTCCACCTCAAGTCCAGCAGTTCAGGCCAGCTCACCCTGGTATGCAGCAGATGCCACCACCTCCACAAGATCCTCCCAGGCCTCTTCCACCACCAACCGTGGAATTGCAACCACCACCAATCTCAGCCCAAGAAGCCCTTATAGTCAATGCATTATGCGCGCTTGGCTTGGCCTTCGCCTTCTGGATTGCGAACACTGTCTACTCCATCGAACTCGTTACTCATTCTTCTCTCACACTCTTCTTCATCTGGGTACTCTCAATTCAATTTTCTTTTCGTTTTCTACTTTTCTTAGTTCCTTTCTCATTTTCTCATTCTGCCACGTCGTTTAGATTATAGAGCTCCCCATTGTGATTCTTCTATACAGTCGATATCGACAAAATCGAAAGCAATGCACGGTAATGTGTGTTCCTTAATTTCTCCGAAATGAAGCAATTATATGATTTCTGGGGTTATTCTAAAGTTTTTGTCGTGTGACTTCTATTCTTTGTAGTACTTGCGAGCGGTTGGGAGAGGGGTTCTAGGAGTGCCTGTTGGTGAGTTCAAACATTGTTTTATTTATTTATTTTCTGGTACTTTTCTTTTTATTGTTACAGAGACATCAACTAGTTATATGACTAAAATAGTATAATATAAGTTGGTTGTGTTAAACTCAAACCTACATTGTAACAGAGTCTATCATAGTTATTATTGTTAGGCCCATTGGGTCACTCATTATCAGACTGTTATTGAATCACCTGCATCTATCTAGTCTTGCAAACTTGGCGACCTGAACTTAGAAGTCCATTTTGTAAGATTTTGATAAACATAGTAGTATTTTTCAATTTGCAGGGGCACTACTGAATTTTTTAGGAGCTGTTGCCGTAGGGGCGCCTCTTACATTTCAGTATGTTAAATCAGTTGTTTGTAGAGTAGTATTTTTTCTTAGAACTCTCCACATGGAGCTTGTTGTTGATGAGATAAAGGATTAAGTGTAATTACTATTGTTCATTTGTTCTTTTAAGCTATATATGTGATCTTTTCTGCAACTGTTTACCCTCTTCTATTATGTCTTCAAATATGTATTTTCAGTTTTGACTTTGAAAATGTCTACGAATAACTAGAGCATGTTGTGACTTTTTGGGACAGGTATCTTCCCAAGACTGTAAATTGGGCTCTTATGATGTCTGTGTTCACAGTGAGTGACTATTTCATTGCCCTTCTCTTGCTTATAGTTACAGCTCCTTGGAGATTGTTTTGGTGTTTTTGATTGAACTTGTCTCTCATATATATTCTTGATTTATATGATTATTGATACTTTGCATTTTGTCTGCATATTCTTTTCCTTTACTTTTTACTATTTGAAAAAAAAATTGACCATTTATACAAATGTTTGTCTTATTAGTTATTAAAGTTAAAATTAAAAAACGATAGTTTGGACTTCATGTCTGTTTGAAAACGTGTTTGCTCATAAGCTACTAAGGCATTAGCTTAATCTTTTACAAGGTAAAACGAAACCCCCATAAATTTGCCAGATGCTAGTCCCCTTGATCATGTACAACTTACATTTGATTTGACTGTGGAAGGTTCCAGATTTTAGCCTTTGTTTCTGTTCTTGCTCCTAAGCATCTCACCTCAGAAAAGTATAGCGGCCGGCCAGTTGAAGTGAAAGTCATTGAGTTTTATCATCATAACTTTCAGACTTCCAATGTCAATTCAAAGTTCAAACACCATTTTCAATTATTGTTAACAACTATATTTTCTAGCTGTGAAATTAATTTTCAGAGTTTTCTTATCAGTTCTCTTCCTTTTTTTTCCTTAATGATTTACAAGTTTACAACTTTTGTCAGGACGGACATTTTTTAAACTGTGACCCCATGTTTATGTATACTTTTATAAATTCACATCTAGTGTTATTGCAGACAATTCCAGCGTCATGTGTTCTTGGTTCATCGTGGGCTGACTGGCGACGTATATTTGCACAAACAAAGTATGATCCTTCTAGCAAATAATTTCTTAATTCATTACATATTTGGTTATGTAAAGTTTCTTTTATTGGGATTTTGGAAAATATATATTAATGCTGTATGTTGAACTACTTTTTTGATAGCTCTGTATATTTATTTTGGACCTTCAATTAGTTACTTTTAATTACAATATTGTTATTATTGTGATACTATTTTAGGCCAAAAGGATCTATAGAGTACCTGATTTGTTTACCAGCACATGGAGCAGTTATTGGAGCATGGTTTGGGGCTTGGCCAATGCCTCTTGACTGGGAGAGGCCATGGCAGGTAATTGATTTCCCTTTTCTAATCCTTTGTCTTTGAATTCATCATTTCATTTCATTGACCATTGTTCAGAGCAAACAGGAAACAGTTCTCACGAGAGTTTTATTATTTCATAAGCCTCAATACATTTTCTCACTAGTTATTATTATTATTGTTATTATTATTATTATTTTTAGCGTTTTATCAATCCTATTTTACTTGATTAATCCCTGATCATGTTTCAATAATTTATATTCCTTCATGAGTTTATGATCAAATGTTTCTGAAGTATACCTCTCTCACACCATTACCATGCTTTTGAGGTTTTTTTTTGGAAAGGAAATTTTTCTTAATAGCATGACAGACAATAGCTGTTTATCGCCCTGTGAACTTTGCCCTTAGTTAATTTTATTGTCATTTTTGTTTTTGGTATAAACTACTAACAGAAAGTTAGATCATACACAAATCTAGAATGTGAAAAGATTGTAATTTAAGATAATTAGATTCATCTGTTTTATGTTTTGACATTGTTTATCTTTCTGAAGTATAAAACATTCGTTCTCTAACCCAAAACCTGTTAGATTGTTATAGTGGTATAAACTAATGGACTGCTTCTCTAATTGATTTTCAAATGATATAGTTCATTTGATGTGTTGTTTTATAGCATTAACATAGTTTTCATATTATTTGTAGGAATGGCCCATTTCTGTGAGCTATGGGACAATAGCTGGTTATTTGGTGGCATTGGTTGCATCATTGGGCTTTGTTCTTGCTTATGGTAGATCACAACATATCAAAAGAGAATGAATTGTATTTCAGTGCAAACAATAATACTCATGATAATTAGGAAGATTTGGAAATAATTAGGAAGATTTTATTCTTTATTTCTTGTTATTCTTGATTATCAATGGCCTATATAGGCAGACTCATGATTGTATTCCAGTGCAAGCAATAATATTCAGATTTTCTACATATGATATTAGTAATTTCTGTACTAGCTTGGACCAATTATACTCCATTAGCAAAAAATGTTTGTACAAATATAAGTATTAATAGCTAGATTTTACCATACATTTTATATCATTTTATAAATTACCAGACTTATGATGCTCACACAAATCATACAATATACATATTGGATGCAATATCCAATTCAATAAACTATTCTTAAAATATTTAGAATTCAATATGTGCAAAATATTGTAAGGGATGACAAAGAATAATAAAAGGACTACAGAATTGCAGAAAGAAAAAAGTTTAAACTTGTGGAACTTCACAGGTTTACACCTCCCTAAAGCCAAAATGCCCCAATCCTGTTACAATACAAAATGACAGGATATCCTCCCTCTCAACACCCAATCCAATACTTATTTATTGGTAACATGCCTTAATCAAACTATCTGACACAACTAACCCGCTGTTAATATAACTCATAGATAGGTAACTACGAAGTACTAAGGGTGTGTTTGGATATGCATTGGAACATGTTGAACTGGAAAATACACTTTCCGAAGTAAAAAAATGTCAAAACAACCATGTCGTAGCTTTCATCTGAAAGTCCGATAATGTTGGATTCAACTATTTTCCATACACACTAACTACTTATGGGGTTATCTAACAAATACATACGTGTCATGTATATAAAATTTAAAAATAATAATTATATACTTGAAATTTTGCAAATCCAAAAATAAAAGCATACTTCTTGAACATTACTAAAACAAAATAGAAATAAATCGTTATCATCATAAATCACTGAAAGAAAACCTTGGTACAATAGTTAGATTTGCAGCCAAGTGACTAGGAGGTCACATATTTGCATACAAAATTAGCCTCTTACAAATGCAAGGTAATACTGTCTACAATAGATCCATAATGAATTCAACCCCATGCTCGACCATGTCATGGCGAGAGCCTAGAGTTTTATAGCACCAATTTTCCCTTTGTCATCATAAATCACTATCCATTGCCTACAAACAGGTCCTAAAGAAGATATCTTCCATGTTTAGTTCATCAAGATATTATGCTTCTATATCTCACCCACTAGCAGCACAATACAAAAGAAAAAAAATAATGTGATGCACTTTAAAATTAAGATTTGACAGTTGTAGAAAAACCACTATGTATAGATGAAATATCTAAGACTATTGTTAACTGTCTTGTTTTTCTCTTCCTCCTCAATTATCTTTTCCATTTGATTTCAACTGAGTAAAAAAAGAAAATAGTTGTTGGTAAAGTAACTTACCAATTAGTATAGTCAGATGCTGCTTGTCATACCCCATTTTTGACCCGTTTTATTTCTTTTTTTTCTCGTCTTTTAAGCCGGAAATTTCCATCATTTCAGATGAAATTTCGGCAGGGAGGTATTTTAAAATACCTCATTTTTGTTTTGAAGACGCCCTTTTTTTTATTTATTTATTTACCTTTTTTATTATTATTATTATTATTATTTTTTTAGTTATTATTTTCTTCTTTTTTTTTCCTTTTATTAAGTGTTTTTATTATTTCCGTTTTTTATTAATATCTTTATTAGTATCCTTTTTTCGTTTTTATTTTATTTTTATTTTATTTTATTTTATTTTATTTTTGCTGTTTTATATTTTGTTTTTTTTTTTCCTTTCCTTTTTTTTCCTTTTTCTTCTTTTCTGTCTCTTTTTTTGGTCCAGGCCCAGAGGGGCTCTTCGTTTTTTACCCTAATTATGTCCTTTAAATGCTGCATTAATTACTGTGCGTGTCAGAGAGCGGAGTGAATACGGACAGTCAAAGCGCCGGAACAGCCAAGCCACCACTAGCCACCACTCAACACAGCCTCCCTCAAGCCACCGAAAACCACCAACACAGCCTCCCTCAGGCCACCACCCACCACCGTTTTCACAAATCCGTACAAATCAACCATAAAAAAAAACCAACAGAAACGAAATCCGAAACACATTCAACACCACAGATTCGTATTCCATAACCACAAATCACACTATTCGTACCCCAATCATCACACAGACCACGGAAGCCGAACCGGCATAAACCAAGATAATACTAACCCAGAACCATACACTACGCGGTCCTAACTCACCGGTTACCAGCCCAAAACCGTTTCAACCCAACCAAACACGAAAGAAAAGGGTAGGATTCTACCCGCTTTAAGTTTAGATCTAGGCTTGCTGTGTCGCGTTTTTTGAAAACGAACCTCAGATTCATAACGAGTGAGTGAAGAGGGTTCGAGAGGTAAAAAAAGGGGGGGCTTGAGCTACTCCGGCACGGTGGCGCCGCCAGCGGCCGCCGCGCCGGAGGGTGTTCTAGGCCGCTGAGAACCTCGGAAAGGAGGAGAGAGAAGAGAGAAAAAGAGAAGAGAGAAAAAGAGAAGAGAGAGAAAAAGCTTTTGAAAAATGAAAAAACCGGCCCCCTAGCCCTTATATAGAGGCTGGACCGGTTTGGTTTTTTCCCTTGAACCAAACCGGTCCGGTTCTCCCCTCTGGCCCGTTGGACTCCTCTCTGGCCCAGTTTCTTTTTCTCTTTTTCTTCTTTTCCGATTCCTACTCTCACCCCCCCTTTTCCTTACTGCACCCCCTTTTTTTTTTTTTCTTTTTTTTACGCACCATATTTATTTTATGTCTTGCATTTTTATTTTTACGCATCATATTTAATTTTATGCCTCGCATTTTTATTTTCTTTATTTATTTTCCAGCACCATATCTATTTTACGTCTTGCATTTTATTTTCCAGTATCATATTTATTTTTTTGTCTTGCACTTTTATTTTCTTTATTTTATGTACCCTATTTATTTTTGCCTTGCATTTTTATTTTTATGTCTCGCATTCTTTTTTAGCATCATATTTATTTTCTGTATTGCATTTTTATTTTCGTTCCATTTTATTTTCAGCATCATACTTATTTTATGTCTTGCATTTTTTATTTTATTTTGTTTATTTTTTATTTTATGCATCATATTTATTTTATGTCTTGCATTTTTTATTTATTTTTAGCATCATGTTTATTTTATGTCTTGCATTTTTATTTTCCTTTTTTTATTTATTTCCAGCATTATATTTATTTTTATGTCTTGCATTTTATTTTCTTTATTTATTTTATGCACCATATGTATTTATTGTTTTGTATTTCATGCATTTTATTATTTCTTCTAGCATATTTATTTTAATGCATTTGCAATTTTTATTTATTATTGCCAATTAGAATGTATCTAGGTCCAATGTAAATGTAAATAAAAAAAAAAAAAAATGAGAATCTGCACCGACACTCACATTTATTTTTATGTTTTCTGCCGAGGACGATCATGTAATTTGAACCGCATCCGAGGAAAAGGACCCTCACTTGATCCAACGTCATTTTAAGGATCCGGCGCGTTTAGACTTATCTTTACATAACTAGAGATCAAAAAAAAAAAAAAAAAAAAAGAGAGAAAAGTCAAAAACCAAAAACTTTCCATAATCAAAATTTCAAAAAAAGGGGTCAATCTTTTTCTTTCTTTCTTAATCAAATCTTTAATCAATCTTTAATCAATCAAAACATTTTTTCTAATTTAAAATCAATCGAACTCACTTCTTTTATTTCTTCTATGCCTTTTCGGCCTCTTACCTTGTCTAAACTCTTCTTTTTTCGAACTTTAAAATCAATCAAAACCAACCACTCGACTTTCTACCCCGAACTACATGATTTTGATCCCATTCGGGTATGTAGGCAAAAGACTTTGTCTTTCCAAATCAATAAAAATAACAAAAACATTTCTTCTCTTTTCCTTCAAACCTATCTCTTTAATCTTTTCACACTTAAGCATTTATTTCCAAACAAATAATCAATTTAGCATAAAGATAAAATAAGCAAGAGGTTCCTATAGAGTACTATAGACGTTTAGGGTGCTAGTACCTTCCCTTTGCGTAACCAACCCCCGGACCTTTGATCTCTTAAAAAATAGGGTTTTTCGAGCTTTCTCCCTTTTCTTCGGAAAAATAAAAGATCGGTGGTGATCTTAAAAATTGCGAGTCAATGCTAATCAATAGCTTGATATCCAAAAATCACCGCGACAGAAAAATGGCGACTCCACTGGGGACCACACTCCTAAGTGGGTTAAACCTATCTTGTTTTTTTCATCTTTATGCTTTGTTATTATTTGAAACTGTAAATACGTGCTTAAGTGTTTATCTTTTACGTGAGTGGTGAGATAAGTCCTACACCCGGACTTGAGGGAAACATAAGATAGGATGGTGGTATAATCATAGTGTCTTTCCGAGAGTGAGTTTCGGATGTGGCACATGTGATAACCCCGCTCAATGGAGGGATCTTGGGAATATTACTATGTTGGCATGAGTAGTCGTGTTCAGCATTAATATTTCCAAGCGACCTATGAAGTTGAGGACCTTTAGTTACCTTTAACCCATCTTAGCTTTTTAGGACGTAGTGCGGTGGCTAATCAAGAGTAGTCTTGAATTAGTTGATACGCGATACTACACTCAAACGAGGCTTTCCTATGGACATTGTTGGACCGGGAGTAGTCCCGCAATCCGACAATATCCGGAAGTGGTCAATGACTTTGGGAACTTGGTAGAACCCGTGATACAGGTACATATGAAACCATAGTCCTTACCAAATGACGTGTTTACCCTTAACTCCAACATTTTGGATTTAACTTCACCATGTTTTCTCCGTACTTTGGCATAATCATGCATACATGCATCCATGCATAAGCTCTTTTTTTTCACCCAAATTATCGAAGGACTTAGACAAGCTTTTTGTAAACTTTGTAGATATGGACATCCCACTGAGAAGCACTAGGAAGTACCTTTTCAAAAAAACAGACCTATTGAGATTAAGGGAGCTAGCATCTTTAGTAAGTGATCCAGTTGATTTTCAAGCTCATCATGGGAAGTTGCTCAGAATTCTTAGAGTAGATGTTGAGGAAGGATGCCTAGAGACCCTGGTTCAGTTCTATGACCCGCTCTACCATTGCTTCACATTTCCCGATTACCAGCTTGTCCCCACACTTGAAGAGTACTCCTACCTAGTTGGCTTACCTGTGCCAGACAAGATACCTTTCCATGGTTTTGAGCCTACCCCTAAACCCTCCGACATCGCAGCCGCCCTCCATCTTAAAACCTCCATCATCCAAGCAAACCTTACCTCTAAAGGAGGCCTCCAAGGTCTTCCCACCCACTTCCTCTACCAACAAGCCTCCATATTTGCTGAAGCAGCTAGTATACTTGCCTTCCATTCTATCCTAGCCCTCCTTATATATGGCCTTTTACTCTTCCCAAATATTGACAACTTCATCGATATCAATGCCATTAAAATCTTTCTTACAAAGAACCCCGTACCCACTCTACTCGCCGATACCTACCATTCTATCCATGACCGTACCCAGGCTGGCCGGGGAACCATTTCTTGTTGTACATCTTTACTCTATCAGTGGTTTACCTCCCACTTACCTCAATCCCGCGCCTTCAAGACCAATGATGACAAACTTTCTTGGCCTCGCCGAATCATGACTCTTGACCCATCTGACATTGTTTGGTACCAAGCAGCTAGTGATGTTGGAGAGATTATTGTGAGTTGTGGTGAATATCCCAACGTACCTCTTTTGGGTATGCGTGGCGGAATTAGCTACAACCCACTCCTCGCTCGACGACAATTTGGGTACCCGATAAAGACAAAACCAAACAACCTTGCCTTGACTAATGAATTCTATCTTAACCATGGAGATCACTCGAACAAAAGGGAAAGATTCGCACAAGCTTGGAGCGCTATCCGCAGACTCAGCAGAAGTCAGTTGGGAAAGAAATCAGACTATGTGCACGAATCTTATACCCAGTGGGTTATTGATAGGACCAAGAGCTTTGGCCTACCCTACCGCTTACCTAGATACCTATCGTCCACCATCCCACCATCATCCTTGCCTATCCCCTTCGACACCAAGGAAGAGTTTCATGAACAATTAACCAAAGAAAGGCAAGAAAAAGAAACTTGGAAGAGGAGATGCCAGGAGCTCGAGCAAGAGAATGAGACTTTGAAAGGGAAGATAGCCCAACAGAGCCGTGAGCTTTTTATCCAGAACCAGAGGATGATTGAGAAGGACGACTTGCTTCGTCGGAAAGACGCTTTGCTCCACCAAGATGCTAGAAGGAAGAGGAGGTTTATGGACTTGTTCTCTCGTGCACATTCAGATTCCGAGGACCCATCTACTCCGGGAGTTTGAGTCTGAAGTTCTTAGGACCTCATGTTTAGATTTTAGCTCCCGAAATCTCTTGACTTGTAAAAAAAAAAAAAAAAAAAAAAAAATCTTTGTAATATTCCAATGCTTAAGCGAAGTGTTTCAGTTTATGATGTTTACAATTTCTCTAACAAGTTCTTCGATAATAATTTGTTCCCTTTCTTTTTGCATAAGCATAAGCATGCATCATGTTGCATTCATAGTTTCTAAATCGAGTCTCACACTGTGTTCACTACTTCAAAAGGGGGGGAGTCAATCAGCCGCCGCCCAAGGAAAGTGGCCCGGCGAATTCTCCACAAACCAACTCGCATTTACAACACCAGGGCCAATCGGAAGAGGATGGATATAGTTGAACAAGAAAATCAAAGTCTCAGGGAGGAGGTTGCCACTTTACGAGAGGGAATGGATAGGTTGACGACCATGATGAGTGCACTCCTGTCAGCCCAGAACTCTCAAGCTGCCGCCGCTGCTGTAGAGCAGCCTTTGGTGAGCACAACCCCGCTATCTACAGTGACTTCTCCACCCCTCTTTTTGCCTCCAGGTTGTACATGGGGAATGCCACCTCCAGTCTGTGGAAGCTCCCAGCCCGCTGTATCTGAAGTTCCACCTCCTTTTGCTCAGCAGTCAGCACCGGTTCCGCAACCCGGTACCTCTTTCCCTCAAGCTGCAATGACTTATTCAGCTCCACTGATTCACACTATTCAACAAGAGGTTGAACCAATTTTCCAAGCTGAAAATGTTGTAGCTTTCGACAAGATGGAAGAACTCCAAGAAAGATTTGATGGTATGCAAAGGGAAGTCGAAGCCCTCCGAGGAAGAGGTCTGTTCGGAAAGGACGCCTGTGAATTATGCTTGGTCCCAAATGTTACTATCCCTCACAAGTTCAAGGTGCCAGACTTCGAGAAGTATAAAGGAAACTCTTGTCCCCGCAGTCACTTGGTGATGTACGCGCGGAAAATGTCCATGTATACTGACAATCAGAAGCTGCTTATTCATTTCTTTCAGGACAGCCTGACTGGGGCCGCTCTGAAATGGTATATGAATTTGGACAGTGCGAGCATTCGTACTTTCAATGACCTGGGTGAAGCGTTCATCCGGCAGTATAAGTACAATCTGGACATGGCCCCAGATCGTGATCAACTCCGTGCGATGACACAAAAAGAGAAGGAAACGTTCAAGGAGTATGCCCAGCGTTGGAGGGAAGTGGCTGCCCAGATTGTCCCGCCGTTGGAAGAAAAGGAAATGACCAAAATATTTCTGAAGACCCTGAGCCAGTTTTATTACGAGAAAATGGTTGCAAGTGCACCAACAGACTTCACCGAAATGGTCAACATGGGGGTACGATTAGAGGAAGGTGTCCGAGAGGGACGTCTGACTGGGGAAAGTGCCCCTGCCGCAAGCAATGCCAAGAAATTTGGAGGCCACTTTGCGAAGAAGAAAGATCAAGAGGTGGGAATGGTAGCTCATGGTAAGCCTCAGCAGAATTTCACCCCATATCGTCAGGTTGCGAATGCCGCATCCACTATCCCAAACCCATCATATCACCAACAAAGGCCACATTACCCCTACCCATACCCTCCACAACAATACCCTCCACAACCATACCCTCCACAACAATACCCTCCACAGCAATACCATCAGCCACAATACCCTCAAAAACAACAAAATCGCCCGCAGACCCCCCAACAACCATATCACTCACAAAACCGCCAGAAAACAACCTTTGATCCAATCCCGATGAAATATGCTGACTTACTCCCCGCCCTGCTCGCCAAAAACCTTGTCCAGGTCAGAACACCCCCTCGTACACCAGATGTTTTACCTCCCTGGTTTCGTCATGATTTAACCTGCGCTTTCCACCAAGGGGCCCCAGGTCATGACGTTGAAAACTGCTATGTCCTGAAGAATGAAGTGCAAAAACTAGTCCGGGCCAACTTGCTATCCTTCAAAGATCAGAATCCCAATGTTCAGGCGAACCCTCTGCCGAACCATGGACCTGCTGTCAACATGATACAAGATTGTGATGAAGACGGTGTCATCCTAAACGTCCAGCACGTTCGAACTCCCCTGGTCCCAATACATATCAAGATGTGCGAGGCAGCTCTGTTTGACCATGATCATGCAGCGTGTGAAATATGTCCTGTGAATGTAAAAGGATGCCCGAAGGTACAAGAGGACGTACAAGGGTTGATAGACAGCAGAGAACTTATCATCACGAGGAAGGACAAAGAAGTGTGCATCATCACCCCCGAGTTTCAGCGGTTGGAAATAAGCTATAACAGTGGGGAATCAACTACTACTCCACTGGTGATTAGCTTGCCAGGACCTATGCCGTATGCTTCTCTAAAAGCGGTCCCTTACAAGTATAGTGCCACGATGTTGGAAGGTGGGCAGGAGGTGCCTTTGCCCTCTCTAACTCCTGCGATTTCTGTGGACAACATTGCTAGTGACGGTAAAGTTCTAAGGAATGGACGTGTTATCCCCACATTGTTTGCAAAGAAAGTGAATGATCCGGCAGTTAAACAGGCGACAGTGAATGGCCCCGGTACAAGGAAGGAAGTAGGCCAATCCAATGGGACTAGCAAGAATTCTGATCATGACGAAATTCTGAAACTGATCCAGAAGAGTGAGTATAAAGTAGTAGACCAGCTGTTGCAAACTCCCTCTAAGATATCCATTTTGTCTCTGCTATTGAACTCAGAAGCACACCGTGAGGCTCTAATGAAGGTGTTGGACCAAGCTTTTGTAGAGAGGGACGTGACTGTTAATCAATTGGACAGTATAGTAGGAAACATTACTGCCTGCAATAATTTAAGTTTTAGTGATGAAGAGCTTCCTGAGGAGGGGAGGAACCACAATCTGGCGTTACATATATCGGTGAACTGCAAGTCAGATGCTCTGTCGAATGTACTTGTGGACACTGGTTCCTCATTGAATGTAATGGCCAAATCCACATTAGATCAACTTTCCTACCGGGGGCCTCCCATGAGAAGAAGCGGGGTGGTTGTCAAAGCGTTTGATGGATCAAGAAAGTCTGTTATCGGGGAGGTTGATTTGCCCATTACAATTGGGCCGTTTGTTTTCCAAATTACATTCCAGGTGATGGATATCCAAGCCGCATACAGTTGCCTTTTGGGTAGGCCGTGGATCCATGAAGCGGGGGCCGTGACATCCACTTTGCATCAAAAGCTGAAGTTTGTCAGAAATGGGAGTTTGATCACTGTGAGCGGAGAGGAAGCCTTGTTGGTTAGTCATTTGTCAGTTTTTTCCTTTATTGGTGCTGATGAAACAGAAGGAACCTCTTTCCAAGGCCTGACTGTAGAGGGTAAAAAGCCAGAGAAGAATGAAGTATCTTTTGCTACTTGGAAGAGCGCACAGAAAGTGGTGCAGGAAGGAACAGGTGTAGGATGGGGAAAAGTTGTGCAGTTGTTAGAGAGTAAAAACCGCGAAGGACTGGGATTTGCTTCTTCTGCAGGATCCGCAACGAACAGTGTTGGATCAAGCTCCATTACTAGCACCTTTTGTAGCGCCGGGTTCATCAACAACTCGCCAGAAGCCAATGCTGTCTTGGAAGACGTTCCTGAAGAGAGAGTACTTGCATTTGTCACACCTGGAAAACTTGTCCGCAACTGGGACGCGGTTGACATCCCTTCAGTAGTTCATGCATCAAAGTAATGTGTCTTTGTTTTCTCTGTTTGTTTGTTTTTCAAAAAGATCCTTTCGTCTTGCCCAGGACGAAAGCGCAATCATGTAGGGCTGTTTTGTTTCAAGCACTACTCTTATTAATGGAAAATGTGGTTTATCCCAATATCTATACTTATTGCTCTTGCTGGAAAATGGTAACACAAAAAACCCAAAACCATTTTATTGTCGTTTTCTGATTTCAAGTAATTATAAAAAGTCTGCATTGTTCACTCATTTCCTAAAGTCAATCATCAATCATATGCAGACTAGGCATTTATGAGCCCGTTGAACATAATAACCCTGCACTCTCTCCCAACTTCGAATCTCCTGTCTACGAGGCTGAAGAGGAGGAGGATGATGAAATCCCGGAGGAACTTGCTCGGTTATTGGAATATGAAAAGAAAACCATTCGGCCTCATGAGGAGGTAGTAGAGGTGATTAACTTGGGAACCAAGGAAGATAAGAAGGAAGTCAAGATTGGGGCGTCGCTTGAGGCAACTGTCAGACGAAGGGTGATTGAATTACTTAAAGAATATGCCGATGTGTTCGCATGGTCGTACCAGGATATGCCCGGCTTGGATCCCCGTATTGTGGAGCACCGTTTGCCTTTGAAGCCCGAATGCCCACCGGTCAAACAGAAACTGAGAAGAACTCGCCCTGACATGGCTCTCAAGATCAAGGAGGAAGTACAGAAGCAGATCGATGCAGGTTTTCTTATCACATCAGAGTATCCTCAATGGTTAGCCAACATAGTGCCTGTTCCAAAGAGGGACGGCAAAGTCAGGATGTGCGTTGACTACCGGGATTTGAACAAGGCTAGTCCAAAAGATGACTTTCCTCTACCTCACGTCGACGTATTGGTTGACAGCGCTGCAAAGTCCAAGGTCTTCTCCTTCATGGACGGTTTCTCTGGGTACAATCAGATCAAGATGGCTGTTGAAGACAGAGAAAAGACATCTTTCATCACGCCTTGGGGCACCTTTTGCTACAGGGTAATGCCCTTTGGGTTGATAAATGCAGGTGCCACTTACCAAAGAGGCATGACCACTCTCTTTCATGACATGATGCACAAAGAGATAGAAGTGTACGTGGATGATATGATTGTCAAGTCAGGCACTGAAGAAGAACATGTCGAGTACTTGCTGAAGATGTTTCAACGGCTGAGAAAGTACCAACTTCGACTGAATCCCAACAAATGTACCTTTGGTGTTAGATCTGGAAAACTCTTGGGTTTCATTGTCAGTCAGAAAGGTATTGAAGTAGATCCTGACAAGGTCAAGGCCATTAGAGAAATGCCGGTTCCACAAACAGAGAAACAAGTGAGAGGTTTTCTTGGGCGTCTAAATTACATTTCTCGTTTCATCTCGCACATGACAGCCACGTGCGGACCTATATTCAAGTTGCTTCGAAAAGATCAAGGGGTTGTTTGGACCGAAGATTGTCAAAAGGCTTTTGATAGTATCAAGAATTATCTGCTAGAACCTCCAATTCTTATACCTCCAATTGAAGGAAGGCCTCTGATTATGTACTTGACTGTGTTAGAAGATTCTATGGGCTGTGTGCTCGGACAACAGGATGAGACCGGAAGGAAAGAACATGCCATCTACTACTTGAGCAAGAAGTTTACAGATTGTGAGTCCAGGTACTCCCTACTTGAGAAAACTTGTTGTGCACTAGCCTGGGCTGCCAAGCGTCTTCGTCACTACATGATTAACCACACCACCTGGCTAATATCCAAGATGGACCCGATCAAGTATATCTTCGAGAAACCCGCTCTGACAGGAAGAATTGCTCGTTGGCAGATGTTGTTATCCGAGTATGATATCGAATACCGCACCCAGAAGGCAATTAAGGGGAGTGTTCTTGCTGATCATTTGGCTCACCAACCAATTGAGGACTATCAACCCATCAAGTTTGACTTTCCTGATGAAGAGATTATGTACTTGAAGATGAAGGATTGTGATGAACCATTGCTTGGAGAAGGTCCAGATCCTGAGTCTAGATGGGGTTTGATTTTTGATGGAGCCGTGAATGTCTTTGGCAATGGAATTGGGGCAGTTATTATCACTCCTGAAGGTAATCATCTCCCTTTCGCTGCAAGGTTACAGTTCGATTGCACCAACAATATGGCAGAATATGAAGCATGTATCTTGGGCATTGAAAAAGCCATCGACTTGAGAATCAAGAACCTTGACATTTACGGGGATTCAGCTCTCGTAATCAACCAAATCAAAGGAGAATGGGAAACTCGCCACCCCGGCTTGATTCCATACAAAGATTATGCAAGGCGTTTGCTAACCTTCTTCAACGAAGTGGAGCTTCACCACATCCCTCGTGATGAGAACCAGATGGCAGATGCGTTAGCAACTTTATCCTCCATGTACGAAGTGAGTCACCGGAATAATTTGCCAACAATCAGAATTCAGCGCCTCGAGAGGCCCGCTCACGTGTTTGCAGTCGAAGAGGTTGTTGATGATAAGCCCTGGTTCCATGATATCAAGTGTTTCCTTCAAAGCCAGGAATATCCACCCGGAGCATCCAACAAAGACAGGAGAACTTTGAGAAGATTGTCTGGTAATTTCTTCCTAAATGGGGATGTTTTGTACAAAAGAAACTTTGACATGGTACTACTCAGGTGTGTAGATAAGCAAGAAGCAGAACTTTTGATGCATGAGATACATGAAGGCTCCTTTGGAACTCACTCCAATGGACATGCAATGGCTAGGAAGTTGTTGAGAGCAGGTTACTACTGGATGTCGATGGAAACGGATTGTTGCAAGCATGCCAGGAAGTGCCACAAATGCCAGATTTATGCTGACAGAACTCATGTACCACCAACTACACTTAATGTTCTTTCTTCTCCGTGGCCCTTCTCTATGTGGGGCATCGATATGATTGGTAGAATCGAACCGAAAGCTTCAAACGGACATCGTTTCATTCTAGTGGCTATTGATTACTTCACCAAGTGGGTTGAAGCAGCATCTTATGCAAATGTGACTAAGCAAGTTGTGGTCCGCTTTATCAAGAATCAGATCATCTGCCGTTATGGTGTGCCCAACAGAATCATCACAGATAATGGAACGAACTTGAATAACAAGATGATGAAAGATCTGTGTGAAGAGTTCAAGATTGAGCATCACAATTCTTCTCCTTACAGACCTCAGATGAATGGCGCAGTTGAAGCTGCAAACAAGAATATCAAGAAGATAGTGCAGAAGATGGTGGTCACATACAAAGACTGGCACGAGATGTTACCGTATGCTTTGCATGGGTATCGCACTTCAGTGCGTACCTCAACAGGGGCGACCCCCTTCTCTTTGGTGTATGGTATGGAAGCAGTACTCCCTGTGGAGGTTGAGATTCCATCAATGAGAGTTCTAATGGAGGCCCAGTTATCAGAAGCTGAATGGTGCCAAAGCAGATATGATCAGTTGAATCTAATTGAAGAAAAACGCATGAAGGCCTTGTGTCACGGACAACTTTATCAACAGAGGATGAAGCAAGCTTTCGACAAGAAGGTTCGTCCTCGTGTGTTTCAAGAAGGAGATCTTGTGCTCAAGAAGGTTTTATCTTTCCAACCCGATTCTAGGGGCAAGTGGACGCCTAATTACGAAGGCCCATATGTCGTCAAGAGAGCTTTCTCTGGTGGTGCACTGACTCTTACAACTATGGATGGGGATGAGCTCCCTCGTCCCGTGAATGCGGATGCAGTCAAGAAATACTTTGTCTAAAAATAAAAGAACAGCTCGGTAAGTCGAAAACTCGAAAGGGCGGCTTAGGCAAAAATGAGCGTCTCGGTGGGTCGAAAATCCGAAAGGGCGGCCCAGGCAAAAATTAGAGACATCAAACAGAAAAATAATTAGCCTGATAGGTCGAAAACCCGAAAGGGCGATCTATGCAAAATTTAAGGATCAAAAGACAAAGTAACTGCATCGAGATGATCTTCGTTCATTTGGGGCACAATGGAATGTCAAGGAGACCCTGAATCTGAAGCATCCAAATAGTGGAATTTAAGGTTGTCAGAGGGAACAACGGTTATTGTGTTCAATGAACCTTCGATTTATACTTACCATTTCCAAACTTTGTAAGATCAGTGGAGCCATGCCATTGGCAGGTCACCACTCTTTCAAATAAATTTGAGCCTGTTGCCTTTCATTTGGAATTCTCATTTATTCAGCTTATAAAACCTTTCCTTTTTTATGGTAGCATTTGAAACGAAATATTTCTCAAAATCATAAATTTTCTTTCATGTCTTTTTTGAGAAGC
>NW_021143579.1:0-52128 GCF_004193775.1 Glycine soja
CAACTCTTGGCTAGCATGGAGGGGCGTCTGTTAATTGGTTCCCTCGCTAGAAGGAAGGAAGAATCAGGATTGTATCTTCATGCGAAGGATGTCCAAATGTTCCCTGGATGGGAACATGGGGTTGTATTAATTATAATCCCGTCCTCGCCATAAGACAGCTTGGCTACCCCATGAGAGGAGCGCCATTAGACGAAAGCATCACGCCTCTCATTACACGGGGTTTCAGTGACCCCAATGCAAAGGTACTCCAAGGAGTTCGCAAGGCATGGGATGCGGCATGAAGAAAGGACAGAAAGCTTAGGGGAAGCAGTAATGGGATCATCGGTGGCTATCATAAGTGGCTGAGAGTCCGGACACAAGGATTGGATTGGCTCCCAAATCTAAAGACTGTGAGAGACAATGAGGTTAAAGCTTCGGAAGAAAGTGATGAGGTGCAAGCGCTAAAGGCAAAGCTTGAAAGAGCCCAGGTAGTCAAAGAGAAGTTCAAGTCCATAGCCATCAAAGTCTGAAGAGAGTATGATGAACTAAGGGACGTTAATATGGCCACCGATGAAGCCTTGGAATGAGAAACCAAGAAGGCCCGAAAGGAAGAACACGACCAAAACAAGTTTTGAGGGGCTTTATAGGGCAGCAATAGTGAGCTCAAACTCTGAAGAGGTGAAAGGAATCATCATGGGTCAAAGGCATGATCTGGAAGGACGAGCTAAAGGCTTGCCTTAGGTCGAAAAGAAATTTGTCCCAACAGTTAAAGTGAGACTGAAGGGAATATGTGGGCCATCATCGATGAGTGCAAAGAGAAGCTAAATCTAGCGGCGACTCACGAGCAAAGGCTAGAAGATGAGTACGCCAAGATATCAGCAAAAAGGGAAGCAAGGGAAAGGGTAATTGATTCATTGCACCAAGAGGCAACAATGTGGACGGACCGATTTGCTCTTACTTTGAACAGGAGTCAAGAACTTCCCCGATTGCTAGCCAAGGCCAAAGCAATGGCAGACACCTACTCCGCCCCCAAGGAGATCCACGGACTTCTCAGCTATTGTCAGTATATGATAGACTTAATGGATCATATGATTAGAAACCGCTAGGAAGTTTGTATTGTCGCTCAGATCTTGACTAGTTATAACTTTTTGAAAAAAATGAGTTTATCCCACGTTTTTACTCCAAAAATCAGTGCGAATCAAGTCACTCCCGCATATTATCTCTATCATGCATTGTATGTTGGTCTCGTCCTTTGTCACGGGAAGCCGGAAGGTCCATATCACCTTCTTGATTGTACACATGGGGCACTGCGCCCCCAAATGCGCAAGTAAGAAGAGATAATTTTCCGGACTCTCGTGTCCGTAAAATGCGTTCATATCATGCATCACATAAGCATCTCTTCATAATGAACATATCGTTCCTGCATTTGTCCGTTATCATATTCCAGCCTCACATTTTGCATGAGTCATGGCATCATCATATGCGTTCAACAAACTTTTGATCTGCAAAATTGCATACCATTTGTTTTCATGTTTGCTCATCCTTGCGTTTTCCTCTACAAAACAAAAACAAAAAAAGAGGAAGCGTAAAACTTCACGCTACATTCTTAGTTGCATGTGTTAGGCACCATGAGCCAACCATGTTGGGATCATAAACCCATTTCTAAAAAAAAACACACAACAACAAAACAAAATAATTGAACATGGTACCTAATGCATGGTTAACTAAGAAAAGATGTTTCTTCGGGCATCTCAATTTGATAATTACATTCTCCATGCATAGTATGCGTAATCCCGAGTCTTTCATCCCTATGAAATGTTGTTGAAGTATTGGCGATCAAAATTGCCATTCCCTGGGTTATGGGGTTGAACCAAGCTCATGCTTTTTCGAAAAAAGTTCATCAAGTCAAGTTGAAGTATGGAAGTAACTATCTTGCAAAAATTGGGGCAAAAGACGAATCGAGTCACTGCTTCGTCTACTGCTAAACATATTTAGGATTGTTGATGTCCTTGTTACTTCCAGTTTCACCTTGACAAAGATGTCATGGACCATGTTGAAAATCTAAATTGATTCTACCCCATATCCTGCGTAAAAACTCGCAATACTTCAACTGTACATCATTCGCATGCATCCATGCTTTTCATTGGTTGCATTGCTCATTGCATTCTTTCCTTGAAAAATAAAATAAAATAAAATAAAATGAACTTAATCATTGTTATCAAAAAGAAAAGGACACGCTTTACGGCGCCCTTGCTGAACTCGTGCTAGAGCTAGAGTAATGGGTGAAGTAGAGGAGATATAAGAGAAGATGAAGGCCGACATGGAGGCCATGATGAGCGTGAAGAAGATAATGGAAGCCAATGCGGTTACAATTGCCGTTACCAGCGTTGTTGCTAAGGTGAACCCGACGTCCCCATCCGGCATCAACCAAATGAATCATCCAACCTCAGATATGGTAGGCAAAGATTTGGGAAGTACGGGCGGCCCCCATGATGTGCAAATTCAAAACGAGCATGCCTTCCCGCCATATGGTTTGCCTCTCAACTATACGCCACCCAATGTGGCGTACACTCCCAATAAGAATGTCAATAACTCCACTCCTATACCCATTGAGAGCCAGCAACCCCAAACTGATCATGCACATGTCTCTTAAACCGTGGAAGAGACACATGAAATTCCCCACCACAATCTAGCCGACTTCGAGCCTTGGCTCGGATATGCCACTGAAGGGCAAGCAGTTGGTGGTATACCCCTTGAAAACACTCCGGAAGGCCCTCAGTATCACCCCCAGCTACACCTCTTGCATTCCACAATAAGTAAAAACCCTCATGCTATGGCAAAAATGGAAAAAGTTAGATCATTTAGAGGAAAGGCTCAGGGCCATTGAAGGAGGTGAAGATTATGTCTTTGCTAACCTAAAAGAGTTGTTCCTAGAACCCAATATCATCACCCCTCCCAAGTTCAAGGCGCTGGACTTTGACAAGTACAAGGGGACTACTTGTCCCAAGAACCATCTAAAGATGTATTGTCAGAAGATGGGGGAATACGCAAAAGATGAGGAATTGCTGATACATTCCTTCCAAGAAAGTCTTACTGGGGTAGCTGTTACGTGGTACACTAACTTGGAACCTTCCCGAGTACATTCTTGGAAGGACCTAATGGTTGCCTTTGTTAGGCAGTATTAGTACAATTTTGATATGGTTCTGGATAGGATGCAACTACAGAACATTTGCAAAAAGGGGGACGGATCTTTCAAAGAACACGCCCAAAAGGTGGAGGGATCTGGCGGCCCAAGTGGTACCCCCAATGATGGAAAGGGAGACGATGATCATGATGGTAGACACATTATCGATACTCTACTATGGAAAGATGGTGGGCTACGCACCCTCAAAGCTTTGCAGATTTGGTCTTCGCCAGTGAAAGGATCGAAGTGGATCTGAAAAGAGGCAAATTTAATCATCCTGCTTGGACGAATGAGAAAACTGGGGCAAATAAAGAGGGTGAGGATGAGGGAGAAACCCATGTTGTGACTGCCATCCCTGTACGGCCAAGTTTCCCACCAACCCAACAATGTCATTACTCAGCCAATAACAAACCTCCTCCTTACCCACCACCCAGTTGTCCACAAAGGCCATCCCTAAATCAACCACAAAGCCTGTCTACCGCACTTCCAATGACGAAGACCACCTTTAGCAAAACCAAAAACACCAACCAAGAAATGAAATTTGCAACGAGAAAGCCTGTAGAATTCACCCCAATTCCAGTGTCCTATGCTGACTTGCTCCCATATCTACTTGATAATTCAATGGTAGCCATAACCCTAGCCAAGGTTCATCAACCTCCATTTCTCCGAGAATACGACTCGAACGCAACGTGTGTTTGTCACGGAGAAGCCCCGGGCGTTCCATTGAGCATTGTAGGGCTCTGAAGCGTAAGGTGCAAGGTCTAATTGATGCGGGCTGGCTGAAATTTGAGGAGAATTGCGTGTAAATCCTGACATTGACAAGAGATGCCACACATGGGGCAATTTTGAAAGTTGTTGTTAGATGTCTCTAATGACTCACCAGGATTTTCAACTTTCACCGGAATTGGGTGCAAGCCATTGGTCTATTTGCTCAAGCGACCTGTGACCATTCAATCAGAGGTTACTCGTCTTGCACGTTGGCGGGGCTGCCGTAAAACAACAAATAAAGCTCAAAACAAATAAGTTTCAAAATAAAAATAAAAAAGGAGGTTCAAAAAGAAAAAAAATCATTTGATTGACTGTGTTTTCAAGACATTCATGTGACCTCATTATATCATTCTGGAAAGTTTTAGAGAGAAGTGAGTTATCAAGAATAGGATGTTGGATAAATGGCCTTAGTTACCTTAAGAAAAGGGGGGGTTGAATTAAGATACGGAGATTATTCCCCAAATAAACTTTCACTCTCTCTTTTCGGATTAACAATGCACACAGGGATAACCCTTCCCTTGTGTTCAAGAATCCTCTACAACAAGAGACCCACGGTCTCTTAATCCTTTTCAAAAATAAGAAGAAGAGAAGAAGAGGTCTCTCTTAAAAGAGATAGATTGTACAATGAAGATCAATCAAAAATTCCTTATCGAATATGCAAGTGGTTGACCAAGGAATCTTTTTGAGAGGATAAGACATTTCAGTTCAGAAAAACTCTCGATCTTTCGAGAGGATAAAACTGTTTGGGCAATGAAAACTCTCTTTAAAACATTTGAATGGCCGTTCATAAAACATTTGAATAGATATGTCTCTTGGAAATTATTTTCTGAAAATCCCCTCTGGTAATCAATTACAAGACTTATGTAATCGATTACAGGTTTTAAAAATTTGAATTAAAACATTTTTAATTGCTGGTAATCGATTACCAGAGAGCAAATCTCAATTTGAAATGATAGAATTCTTTGGTCAAACCTTTTGTTTGTTTCAATTTGGAAACTTCTTCCTAAAGATTCTAAGAGATCAAACTTGATCATATATCTTGATTTTCTTGGATTCTTGTCTTGAATAAAACTTAGAAGCACTTGATCCTTTAGCATCATCAAGACATCAAAACATCTTGCTTCTACATAGGAGTCATTTGACTTAATCCATCAACTGAAAGATCCTTCAATTATTTCTCGTCCTTGGAAAATTCTTCTTGCAAGAATCAACTGCTTCTTTCATTCTTCCTCACTACGAGGTCGTGAAAACAAGACAACAATTGGTACCTCTAAGCCCTACACTGGGGCAACGAAAGGCACCATGCAAAAACCTCAAGCGAACCTAGGGGCAGATTAGAAGTTTTCACCCAATAAGTTCCCAGCTACAAGGTCATGACGAAAGATAACAATTGGTACCTCAAAGCCTTACACTGGGGCAATGAGGGGCATCGTGCATGAGCCTCAAGTGAACATAGGGGCAGACCAAAAGTTCTCACCCGTCGATGTTTTTAAACAAAAAAAGGGGGGACAAACCCTAGGATTTCAATAGATTGATTAAACGTCAAACAGCTCTATCGCCATCACTCCAAAATGGTCAAGTGACTAAATCAAACAGAACATACACTTTGAGGGGGTTCCCGGAGAGATTTGCAAAAGATAGGATAAGGTTGCATGAATTATCACCTCTTTCAAAAGGACAGTCAATCTGTGTTTTCCAAAAAAATTAAACAAAAATCAAAATCACAAAACAAGGAAAGAATGACATGAGCATTGTACAAACTTTCCATTTCATTGCATTATTTCATATGAAGTCCGCATTTACCAAATTTCACAACAAAGGTTGCATGCATCTGCATCCCTAAAAATCATGTTGACTACATAGATTCCCTACATCTAAATGTCCAAATCTTTTGAATTTAGGATGATCGGCTCTCTCGATGAGTCGATCCCTTGCTTTCTCATAAGGATGGACCCTTGGGTACTAGTACCCTCGTCTCCAGAGGACTATACGTCCTCGCCTTGAGAGGACTACACGTCCTCACCATCAGAGGGCTGCACGCCTTCACCTCCAGAGGACTATACGTCCTCGCCTTGAGAGGGCTACACGTCCTCACCTTGGGTACTAGTTACCCTCACCGTTAGAGGACTACACGTCCTCGCCTTGAGAGGACTACATGTCCTCGCCTTGAGAGGGCTACACGCCCTCACCTTGGGTACTAGTTACCCTCACCGTTGAGAGGACTACACGTCCTCACCATCAGAGGGCTGCACGCCCTCACCTCCAGAGGACTGCATGTCCTAACCTTCATAGGGCTACACGCCCTCGCCATCAAAGGACTGCATGTCCTCACCTTCGTAGGGCTACACGCCCTAACCTTCGGAGGGCTACACGCCCTCGCCATCAGAGGACTGCATGTCCTCACCTTCAGAGGGCTACAAGCCCTCACCTTGAGAGGACTACACGTCCTCGCCAACAGAGGGCTGCACGCCCTCACCTTGAGAGGATTACACGTCCTCGCCATCAGAGGGCTGCACGCCCTCACCTCCAAAGGACTACACATCCTCGCCTTGAAAGGGCTGCACGCCCTCACCTTTAGAGGGCTACGTGTCCTCATTTTCAGTGTGCTCCACATCCACACCTTAAGAGAATTTAAGGTCCTCTGCCCTTATATGCTTAACCGAGACTTGCACTCCCGGTTAAGGGGCCAGTAGTTTTCTTTTAACGATTCTTGGGCCACCCCCTGATATTGGAGGAGGGCCAACTGTGCGAGCACAACCAGAGAGGGAGGCTATTACACTGCTACTATGCATACCGGGGTAAGATTTCACCCGTGCCGCTGCAAAGAGACGAGTGTGGATCATGCGCACCAACATGACCACTCTTAGATAGATATAGATGACATTGCTACTTAGCAATATTCTGCCCAGCGACCGCAATGCCAATCTCCCCCTGCAAAAGTATCAGTTGGTCTGTGTCGTCCCGACATGGGTAAGTATGCATATGGTTCAACTGATTTCTGATACCATCTATTGTTTGCAGGGATCGCACCCACAAGACACCCAGTGGACCCGGAAAAGTCCAACAGGGCCCTGGGTTTCCAGCTCTGGTTACGGGCCTCTATCAATCCTACAGGGTGCCCGTACCCCCCCGGCAAGGTCACGTCATCATAGATAAGTATGCACCTCCCCCAACTGATTTATGATTTCATCTATTGTTTGCAGGGATCGCGCCTGCAAGACACCCAGTGAACCCGAAGAAGTCCAACAGGGTCTTGGAGTTGTCAAGCTCTAATTACGGGTCTCTGTCAGTTCTACAGAGTACCTGTCACCTCCAGCAAGGGCATCAGGCCCCCTACTAATCGAGCTTTCATCAAGAAGTACTGCGTCTCCAGGAAGGCGCAGGGCGAAACACCACAGCAGCCTGGGGATGGCCGGCAGCGGGCAACAGACGCACCGCCATCACCTCTAGAGTTCACCTCAGCTCATCCACAAAAAGGTTAGAGCGTTGCTTACAACCCATGGCCGACCAATAAGCGACCAAGTCCAAAGCCAAAGGTAAGCAAAGTACTAGGTCAGTGACCGATAAGTCATAAGGCGTCCAGCTAAAGACGTTAAAGAAGCGCTACTAGGAGGCAACCTAGTACCTTTTGAATCTATGCTTGTTATTTGATCACTTTTTATAGTAGGATGCACCTAGTTGCTCATGATCCTGGGGATTTAAATAAAACAAGCGCAAGCTCGGAAGGTAGTCATACCTCACAAAATATATATATGTATGTTTAGGTAGTGAAAATACCTTAGATATGCATGTATGTAAACAAAAAAACACTTCACAAAATATATATGTATGTTTAGGTAGAAAGATACCTTAGATATGCATGTATGTAAACAAAAAAAATACCTCACAAAACATATATATGTATGTTTAGGTGGCAAGATACCTTGGATATGCATGTATATAGCAAAAATACCTCACAAAAATATGCACATGTTTAGGTAGCAAAATACCTCATGAAGAAAAAAAGAAGAAAAAAAAAACAAACAAGAAAAAGAAATAAACAAATGATAATGATAAAAAAAGAAGGAGAAAAAGAAAAAATAAGTTGTCAAGCTGAAAAACCAACATGCTTTTGAAAAGAGATGACTTCCAACTTTTCTTTGGAAAAATTCACTGATCATAACTAGTTTTTGAAAAAATGTGTATACACCTGAAGGGTGAATGCTGTGAAGATTTTCCCAGACGCCCAAAATGGACTCGGATGAATGCACAAATTGATAAAAGAACATATTTTGGAAACGTTGGGTTGACTAAAATAGAGGAAATGAATCCTGAGCCCTAGCATCACATGACCATAAAAATTTGACACTTGAGTGTCCGCATAGGTGCATGCATGACCAGTTTTGCATAAAGTTTCCAAATCATCATTTTTGCATTTGTGTCATGGAAATAATGTGGGGCATCCCTTTTTATCCTTGAACCAAACCAAACCCTGACATGTATCATGTCTAGCCATTCTACAAGCCTTGAGCCAAAATCCTGACTCACCATAAACCTTACCCTCGGAAGCAAAGAAAAAAAGAAGGAAAGGGAATTTCCAATCAAAGAGAAAGCAAAAAGGAAGGAAAGGAAATTTCCAATCAAAGAGAAAGAGAAAAAGAAAAGAAAGGAAATTCCCAATCAAAGAGTGGGAGAAAGAAAAAAGAAAAGAAAGAAAATTCCCAACCAAAGAATGGGAGAAAGTAAAAAAGAAGGAAGCTCCTGGTCAAAGAAACCAGAAGAAATGTGCAGAAAGGTCTTTTGACCAGACAATATCTGAACAATACAGAATTGTCACCAAATGAACAAAAAGAAGAAGGAAAGGAAACCACGACCTAAAATGTCTTCTCCCTTTAATTGCCAACCAAAATCAGTGCGCTAGCGACTTTTTCGCCCCACACTAAACAAAAACAGAAAAGAAAAAGCCAGAAAAATCAAAAGCCAAAAACACACAAAAGCTGAAAGAAGAAACCACCAAAAGAACCCATTCCCGAGGGAAGCCCTATTGATCCATGATCACGCATGTAATTTTTGATTTGATAGGAAATAATTTGCAAAGTCAAGTCATGACATATCTATGGTTCGGAATTAGGATGAAACACTTACCTGTGCAAGATTGATACACTTTGAGTGATTTTCTTCTATTTTTGTCGAACTCGGTGTTTCCTCTAAATGGTCATTTAGAAACGAAATGCTAACATCCAAAATCTCATTTATGGTTATGGGGGATCCCATCGGCGGACTCTCCTTCCCCGGTAGACGCATTGTTTTTCACTCAAAAAAAAAAGGGGCATATGCTGCTCTAAATCAGTTGGAATATTTGTCTCTTTGCTAAAGCATGTTTGCATTTTAGTGGAGAAAACAACGAGACTTTTTCAAGTCTCACAAGTTATCCAGAACTACGTAGGTCTGAGTTCCTCATTGGAGGATACGTAGGAGCAAGAGCCTCGCTTTTGTCGACCACACCGCCTTTTGTTGCCATGACTCAAGAGCTGGTAGCCCGCGGAGACACCTTACGGTTATCCGCACCTCGTCATTCAGTGACCCCAAGTGTGATTGATGAGCAGAGGCCAATGTGGTCATCTGCGCCTTTTCCGGAGATGTCAGCATTTTCCGATGGAGACTTTTCAAGTCTCACAAGTTATCCAGAACTACGTAGGTCTGAGTTCCTCATTAGAGGATACGTAGGAGCAAGAGCCTTGCTTTTGTCGGCCGCCCCATAATCTTTGTCATACTGACCCTGAGGTCATGTGACGTGAACCCTTGTATCATCCAGAGGCGGCGGGCCCGATGATACGCGGAGATACCTTATGGTTATCCGCACCCTTTTGTCATCCAGAGGCGGCGGGCCCGATGACAAGCAGAGACCAAATTTGGTCATTCTGCACCCTTGTATCATCCAGAGGCGGCGGGCCCGATGATACGCGGAGATACCTTACGGTTATCCGCACCCTTTTGTCATCCAGAGGCGGCGGGCCCGATGACAAGCAGAGACCAAATTTGGTCATTCTGCACCCTTGTATCATCCAGAGGCGGCGGGCCCGATGATACGCGGAGATACCTTACGGTTATCCGCACCCTTTTGTCATCCAGAGGCGGCGGGCCCGATGACAAGCAGAGACCAAGTTTGGTCATTCTGCACCCTTGTATCATCCAGAGGCGGCGGGCCCGATGATACGCGGAGATACCTTACGGTTATTCGCACCCTTTTTGTCATCCAGAGGCGGCGGGCCCGATGACAAGCAGAGACCAAATTTGGTCATTCTGCACCCTTGTATCATCCAGAGGCGGCGGGCCCGATGATACGCGGAAATACCCAAGTGGTTATCCGTATAAACATTCTTTTGCTATCTGTAAGACAGAACGCTTGATAGCATGCAGAGGCTGACATAGTCTTCTGCACCTTTTGTTCCTCCGGGAACAACAAGTCATTTACATGCGGAAATTTCATGGTCACCCGCGACTCTCGTCAACCGAGAGGAGCGAAATTAGTGTCGTACACTAATTTTCGTCCGGGTACCTTTGCTTGATGACAGGCGACCTTTCTTTGGTCCTTGTGAGGTGCTTGGCACCCATCATTAGGCAATTTGTGAAATTCTGGGAACAACAAGTCATTTGCATGTGGAGATTTTATGGTCACCCGCGACTCTCGTCAAATCGAGAGGAACGAAATTAGTGTCTTATCTTTACTTTCCTTTTATCTCCAATAAAAGACAAGTAAAGAGGGGCAACTGTCATACCCTAATTTTGTCCGGGGACCTTTGCTTGATGACATGCGACCTTTCTTTGGTCCTTGTGAGGTGCTTGGTACCCATCATTAGGCAATTTGTGAAATTCCAGGACATGCCGGAAAACCAAAAAAATATTGATGCACAATCCGTAAGTTTCCGTGACACACCGGAAATCAAATGGAAGCATCGTTGCATAATTAAGTGAGGTTCCGTAACATTTCGTAAGTCAAAAAGGGGATGATTATGTAATCTGCAAGGTTCCGTAACATTACGGAAAGAAAACAAGTATCGTTACGAAATTCGTAAGTTTCCGTAACTTTACGAAAAAAGAATCTCCAAAAAACAGCAGAGGGGGGGTGTACTTAGTAAAAATGGGGGTGCAAATAGCACCCAGGCCCACTTGGGCCCTCCAGAATATTCCTCCAGAAGGCTGTTGCTTCTGGAGGAAGCAACCTGGCTCGCCTGGGCGAGCTGGGCGGCAACCACCTCCCCTATTTTGCTATAAATAGGGGAGGAAGTGAAGAAGGAAGGGGTTCAGCCCCTTCGGCACTTCTCTCTCTTTCGAATTTGCTTGGAAAAATTGTTTTCGTGAAGAAAATCTAAGCCGAGGCGCTTCCGAAACGTTTCCGTAACGTTTTCCGTGAGGAATTTCGCAAAGGTTTCAACCGTTCTTCGACGTTCTTCATTCGTTCTTCATCGTTCTTCGATCTTCAACGGGTAAGTACCTCGAACCAAGCTTTTCGATTCATTCTATGCACCCATGGTGGTCCACATTGTGTTTCGTGCATTTTTATTCTCGTTTTGTTTACTTTTTATACCCCCTGTTGACGTGCTTAAGCCATTTTACTTAAGTCATTTCTCACTTAACTTAAAAATAAAATCAATTTCCACCGAACGTTTGAATTGTATTATCCGTTAACTTCGGTTAAAATGAATTCCGACCGTTCGGTCGTGCCGTAACCACGTTGGAAATCAAAAAGAGGTAAAAAATAATATAATAATCAAAAAAACATCTTTTAGTAAAATAAAGCGAAAAATCAATCGGACGTTTTTTCTCTTTGGGATTTCTCATTCTTAATCGAATTGATTAATAACTAAAGTGAAACTAAGGCTAAAATCAACTCGCCTAGTCAAGCTCGTCCACAAAAATAGGCTTTTGAAGTTTGTCATTTCAATTTCTCACTAAGTAAAATGGATCATTTTTAAGGTCCAACGCCTTAAAATGACCACCACTTAAGTAAAAAAGAATCACTTGATAAGAAAGAACTACGTAGGTCTGAGTTCCTCATTGAGGATACGTAGGAGCAAAAGCCCCGCTTTTGTCGACCACCCCAAGAGATCGTTAATGGTCCAATGCCTTAACGTTTCTCTCCTTTCAAAAACAAGAGATCGTTAATGGTCCAATGCCTTAACGTTTCTCTCCTTTCAAAAACAAGAGATCGTTAATGGTCCAAAGCCTTAACGTTTCTCCCCTTTCAAAATCAAAAGACCGTTTAATGGTTCAACACCTTAAATGACCTTTTGTTCAATAAAAACATATTTTGCAAAAAAAGACAAAAAACAACTTAACCAAACACTTTGTTCCGAAAGAACTACGTAGGTCTGATTTCCTCATCACAAATTGAGGAATACGTAGGTGCAAAGGGAAACACCCTTGTCGACCACAAAAAAGAGAAAAATATAAAAAGGGTATAAAGGATATAAGGACATAAAAGGGAACGTAAAAATCAAAGTCATGTTTGCACATTCGATTAAAGGCTGTCGTCCCTTGGGACGGACGTGTGGGGTGCTAATACCTTCCCCGTGCGTAAATACAACTCCCGAACCTTTCACTTAAAAGTTCGTAGATCGCGTCTTTTCCGGTTTTTCCGATGTTTTCCTCAAATAAACGTTGGTGGCGACTCCGCGCGTATTCCTTTCGTGGAACACGCATCCCGCGAGTCACGCGTCGCCCTCCCGCCGAAGGGTAGGTTGCGACAGATACCATAATTGGGATCAGTGAACCTAATTATGGGAATGTATGTATGTCCTTGTGCTTGTTAGTTTTCAAGAAAGACAATGTTTTTGACTAATGGGATGTGATACATCTATTATTGATAAATGACATTATCATTTTATTAGACTTATGTTGTCTGAAGACCTGAGGAGTGTGAATCTCAGGCATGAAATTTACATGTATGTATGTGTGGGATGTGATTATTGATGATGTTATTATTGATGATAATAATTGATATGAGACGATGTTGGTGTTTATGATAATATTGATATGAGATGATGTTGTTATTGATGATAACAATTGACATGAGGCGATGTTGGTGTTTATAATAATATTGATATGAGATGATGTTGTTATTGATGATAATATTGATATGAGATGATGCTGTTAATGCTGATAATGCCATTGAGATGAGATGATGTTGATGTTGAGAATAACATTGAGATGAGATGATGTTGATGTTGAGAATGACATTGAGATGGGATGATGTTGATGTTGATAATGACATTGATATAAGATGGTGTTGATGTTGATAATGACTTTGAGATGAGATGTTGTTGATGTTGATAATGTCACTATGATGATGTATGTTGTGTATGTACATAGGAGGTGCAGTGACCAAGTTGGATATCCCTAGTGGGGGAAATAGAGTGGTTAAAGAGTTTTAAGCATCTCTAGAGTGAAGGGGTGGCTTAGAATCTTTAATTATCCACGTTCAGTGCATTGATGGTGCCCGTGTGTCTTACTTCATAATGCATGTAAATAGTATAAACTTTGTTAGCAAGTACTTGTAGTTTTTCATGAGGGAAAATACTTGTACTTAGGGGCATGTCACTTTGTTTGGAACTCCCTTGTGACTCAGACTGATCACCAGAGCCACCAAAGCTAATCCCAAGATTGATGACAAAGAGTGGTCTTTTCCCATAATTGGCAACAAAGAATGGGCTCCTCCATCTTCATCAAACAACGAGTCTGCTAAAGAGTCTTTTGTCTCTCCTCCACGCAAGCATCCACCCACTACAATAAAACAACATCCACCTCCACCCCCTATACACTTGGACAGATTCAAAAGTTTTATGAAAAAAAAGGAACCTTTAATAAATGTTCAGAGATTTCCCTTGGCATTCATTAAAGGTAACCTTCAATCCTCATCTCCCTTCTCTAAAGAAGCTCAAGGAGAACCTATCTCCAAAGGGTCTATTTCAGTTCAAGCCTCATAAGGGATGAGGCATGACTGTGTGCATACATCATCTGAAGCCTTCAAGGCTCTATCATCATATGCCATAGTTCATCTAGAGCCCTCTTAGTGGACATGTCTAGTGCAATAAAATGTTATCCAGATGCAACCACATTGGTTGGCTCTTAGAACCCAACAATGTTTCCATCCATCCATTGAGGTCACATCAAAGGTAGCACGGAGAAACCTCCAAAAGTCCAAAGACAAGAAGAGTACTTAAAATAGTATTCATCGGGATCTGTTTGAGAAACACAAGAGGGACCTTCAGACGGTGTAGAACATCCCAAGGTTGAGTTTCAGAAAAAAGGTCAATATCTAGACACCCTTAACAAAGCTCCTACCAGTTAACCTAGCTGACTTGGACCTCACCTTGGTGCACTACTCCATGCTTTGAGGATTACATGTGCAGATGTACGTTCCCAACTAGGCAACTACTTATCCACCTAGGTTGCTAATCTCAAAGGCCAACAATATCAAGGTTGTTGTAGACAAGGTATGCCCTCGACTACCAATTTTGGATGCTACTAAGAGGAAAGGATTCAAGCTCTACTTTTATGAAGAAATTCCTACAAGACAGATGAAAGTGGACATGGTAAACTATTCCAAAAACTGGAGTTCCATTTTTAGTGGGAAAAAGCTGGTTCAAGCTCTAGATGCTTATGACACTAAAACCTTCTGGAATCAAATTGTGTGGCATGACACATTAAAATCCTCCTCATCTGGTTATGATGGAAGTGCCAATGATAACCACCAAGACTTCATTCAAGTGCTACATCTAGCCAAGACGTATCATTTCGATAATGCTTGTGTGTACTACACCAAAGATGCTAACAACTACTCCATCATCAACTGTTTGAGGAACCTTCCCACCATTTTTCATGAGACAACTTATGATCTCTCCATGATGGATGAACAAGACTTTTTAGATCATGTGACTAAGCTCTGTGATGCCCAAAAAGAAGAAGAGCAGGTTTTTATTCATGCTTCAAGGGAGCAAGTTGCTAAGGCTTTTGCCAAGATTGTTGACAACAACTTTGTTAATGAGTTCATTATTGATCTCACTAACACTAGTGTTATGGAAGAAACCCCAAGCTTATGAGTTTGTCCACCAAGCAGTCCACAACCTCAAATGAAGCTACATCAAGGGAGAAGGATGCACCTAACATTGTAATTGTCTACTCCACCAGTTCAAGTCCTACTCCATTTAATTATGCTCTCCCCACTGTTGTGACTAGAGATCAAGTTCAGGAGATGATAGGTCAAGTAATGGACACATTCGTTGATTGTCAATGTTATGAGAATAAGCAATTTAGGCTATCTATGCAAAATGCCATTACAACGCAATTCTCCAACCTTGGAGTCGTGTTACTCAAAAACTTGCAACAAACCCAAATGTCTATGTTGGGTGTTGTTTCTTCTTTACACCTATTGTTGCTGCCCCAACTCTAGTACAAGATATCATCCAACAATCACCACTTGTTGAACCACCACCACCACCACCACCTATGTAGCCTCCACTACTACCTCAAGTTCAAGAGTGACTATGATGTTCTGTCATTATTTCTTTCTTTGAACCCTTAATCTTTTTGTTTATGACAAAAAGGGGAGAAGGTTAAAAGAAATTTTGATCTTGTAAAGTGAAACTCTTGATTAATGAAAATATGGTCTTTGGAGAATTCTAGCATTTATTTTTTATTTCGCTATTGCGACACACACACATACACACACACATGTGCTTACATGATCAATCTTCATTCTTATCTCATAATCTTATTAAAGTTGTTGAACTCAGGGGGAGATTATAAACTCTTTACATATATATTTTCTCTCCTACATATCTCATAATCATGCCTTACTATATCCATTATCATCTTGATTATGTTTTATATCAATCAAAATTATATCGTTTGTCATCATAAAAAAGGTGGAGATTGATAGGTTTGGATGATCCACTAACCACTGGACGACCTACCATACCTTTGATTTTGATGTTTACAAAAGTTTAAATTGTTAATAAACTAATGAGTTATTGTTAATTGCATAAGGACCAACTTGTAAAAGAGCTTACTTGTTATTATATCAACATCTACAACTCTAGTAAGTTGTGTCTATACTTAAAGTGGAAAACAATTTTGTAAAGATATATTCAGCGTTTAATGCACTATTTGTGGAAGCAAAGCTACCATGATGATTCACCAAGATGTTTTGATGATGCCAAAGCTCAAAGAGTTGTTTCCAGATTAAAGAATCAAGCATTCAAGATTCCACTCAAAGATTCAAGAATCAAATGAAGAAATTAAGAAGCATCAAGCCAAGTCAAAGTAGGTAGTAAAAAGTATTTTTCAAAAAATATCAAATAGCACATTTTTTGTTTTAAAAAGGATTTTATGAAATCTTCTATGTTACCAGAGTTTTTTACTCTCTAGTAATCGATTACCATTTAGTAGTAATCGATTACCAGTGACTAGGATAGTTTTCAAACTGGTTTCAATGCTTTGCAACGTTCCAAAATGAATTTCAAATAGTGTAATCGATTACACTATATTAGTAATCAATTACAAGTGAATCTGAACATTGTAATTCAAATCCAATTGTGAAGAGTCACAACTTTTCATAAAATACATTGTGTAATCGATTACACCATTATGGTAATCGATTACCAGTGAATGCTTTTGAAGAAAATGTTAAGAGTTATAACTCTTAACATGGTTTTCTCAAAAGGTATCAAGGTTCTATAAATATAAGACCTTGACACACATTTTTGATACACAATACAATATACAATAACACAGAAAAACCTTTGCCAAATTCATTCTAAGTTTTTGTTCAATCTTTCCTTGAAGAATGGAAATTTCTGCAAAAACAAAAAATGTGCTATCCATCTGTTTTTTCTTCTTCCTCATTCCTTCTCCCTCTTGCCAAAAGAATTCAAAGAACTAACCGTATGAGAATTCTTTTGATTCCCCAAACAAAGAATTCAAAGAACTAACCGTCTGAGAATTCTTTTCCCAAACACTGAATTCAAAGAACTAACCATATGAGAATTCTGTGTAAGAAGCGGGTAGCTTCTTAGTTGTAATAGTGAACACAAGGGAGGGTACATCCTTTGTGGTTTGCTTCAAGTAAAGGGTACATCTACTTGGTTGTTCAAAGAGAACAAGGGAGGGTACATCCTTTGTGGATCTTTGCTTGTAAAGGATTTTTACAAGGAAAGGAAATCTCAAGAGGTTGCTTAAGGACTGGATGTAAGCACGGGTCGTTACCGAACCAGTATAAAACTTGTGTTTGCTTTCTTCTTCCCTATGCTCTTTACTTTTCTGTTGTGCACTTTTTATTTCCGCTTTACTTTTGTCTAAGTTATTGTTTCTGTTCTTTACTTTCTCATAACTTAGTAGTAAAGCTTAATTGAATCTAGTAACATTAAGAAGGATAAATTTTTAATTAGTTAAGACACGTTCATAATTAATTCAACCCCCCCCTTCTTAATTTTCTGAGGCCACTTGTTCCAACACTATTAAATCAATTGTGGAAGCAATGCCTTCCAAGGTTATTTTGATGATGCCAAAGAATCAAGAGTTAAGCAAATTCCAAAGATTCAAAAATCAAGTTTCAAGAATCAAGATTCAAGGACAATCAAGATCAAGATTCAAGAATCAAGAGAATACTTAATCAAGATAAGTACTAAATTTTTTTTTTCTAAACACTGAGTAGCACAAGAAGTTTTCACAAAATCATTACCAAAAAGTTTTACTCTCTGGTAATCGATTACCAGAAGGTAGTAATCGATTACCAGTAGCCAGCATTGTTTTCAAAACTGATTTACAAAGTTGTAATCGATTAACATGAACATGTAATCAATTACCAATGTTTTAAAATGTTAGATTTCAAATTTCAAGAGTCACAACTTGTGTTTAAACATTTTCAAATCTTTTTAAACTTGTGTAATCGATTACACAATACTTGTAATCGATTACCAGTGTTTCTAAACATTTTAATTTTCAAATTTAAACATGAAAAGTCACATCTGTTGATGTGTAATTGATTACACCTTGATTGTAATCGATTACCAGTGACTGATTTCGAAAAATAAATTTCCAAAAGTCACAGTTCTTAAAGTGACTTGTTTCTGAAGATTTTTTCAAAAGTCACAACTTTTTAAGTGACCAGTTTTCAAAAGAGTCACAACTTTTAAAAGGTGACTAGTTTTAAAGAAATTTCCAAGAGTCACAAACTTTTAACTTGAGTCATCAAGAGATTATAAATATGTGACCATGACATGAATTTTATAACATCCTTCAACAATCTTTCAATCAATCTTTCAACAAGTTTCATAACAAGTTCTTTACAGATCTTTCTGATTCATTTCTCTTCATCTTTCTAATAGTTTTTGTTCAATCCTTTCTCTTTCAAGAAAAGTTCTTTGATCAAAAACTTGTTCAATTCTTTTTTATTCTCTTCTCCCTTTGCCAAAAGAATAGAAGGACTAACCGCCTGAGAATTCTTTTGATTCTTCCCTTCCCCTTAAACAAAAGATCTCAAAGGACTAACCGGCTGAGATATCTTTTGTGTCCCCTTACAAAGATTCAAAGGACTAACCGCCTGAGAATTCTTTGTCCCAACACATCAGAGGGTACATCCTTTGTGGTACAAGTAGAGGGTACATCTACTTGGGGGTTGTTATACTGAGAACAGGAGAGGGTACGTATCTTGTGGATTAGTTCAAGTGGAGGATACATCCACTTGGTTTTTCAAAGAGAACAAGGGAGGGTACATCCCTTGTGGATCTTTGGCTTGTAAAGTATTTTACAAGGTTGAAAGAAATCTCAAGAACCGGTTGGTTGCTTGGGGACTGGACGTAGGCACGGGTTGTCGCCGAACCAGTATAAATCTTGTGTTTGTCTTCTTCTTTCCTATGTAGAAGCAAATGACTTTGGTGTTTTGATGATGATCATGATGATTTGATGCAAATGATGCAAATGGGCTTTTCAAGTTTAAATTCAAGACAATGATTCAAGAATACAAGCCACAACATCAAGATGATCACTAGTATTTTAGGAAGGGAATTCCGAATTGATATAGCAAAAGGTTTGGCCAAGTAATTTAAGTTAAAAAGTGTTTTTCAAGAGATTTACTTTCTGGTAATCGATTACCAGTGGCCAAAAATGGCTTACAACAGCTACTAAATATTTGAATTCAAATTTTAGACTGTGTAATCGATTACACAATATTGGTAATCGATTACCAGCAGTTAATAAACGTTTTAATTCAAATATTAAAACCTGTAATCGATTACACAAATCCTGTAATCGATTACCAGAGGAGATTTTCAGAAAATAACTTCCAAGAGTCACATCTATTCAAATTGTTTATGAATGGCCATCAAAGGTCTAGTTATATGTGACTTGGAAACACGAATTAAGATGAGAGTTTTGATTGCTCAAAAAGTTTTATCCTCTCAAAAGATTAAAAGAGTTTTTCAGAGCAAAAAGGTCTTATCCTCTTAAAAAGCAAAATCGTTTCATCCTCTTAAAAATTCCTTGGCCCAAACACTTGTGATTCAATAAGGAATTATTTGAGTGATCAAATTGTTCAATCTATCTCTTTCAAGAGAGATTACTTCTTCTCTTCTTCTTTATTCTGAAAAAGAATTAAGAGACCGAGGGTCTCTTGTTGTAAAGAAATCTGAACACAAAGGAAGGGTTGTCCTTGTGTGGTTCAGATCTTGTAATAGGCTTTTACAAGATAGTGGAACTCTCAAGCGGGTTGCTTGGGGACTGGACGTAGGCACAAGGGTGTGACCGAACCAGTATAAATCTGAGTTTGCAATCTCTCTTCCCTTAAACTCCTTTATTTATTATTGTTTTATATTCATATTCAAATTGCTCTATTTGAATCAATATTTAAGAAGTTCATTTTTAAGGGAATTTATAACTTGAATAGAAAGTGAAATAAAATTTTAATTGGGGAAATAGTTTGTGATATCTTAATTCAACCCCCCTTCTTAAGATATCTGAGGCCACTTGTCTAACAAGTGGTATCAGAGCTTCATTCTTGTATAAAGTTTAGAAGCTTCAAGAATTATGGCCTCATCAAACTACTTGTTTCCCGAGGGAAATTCTATAAATAGGCCTCCCATCTTTAATGGAGTGGGTTACCATTATTGGAAAACCTGCATGCAAATTTTTATAGTGGCAATAGATTTAAATATTTGGGAAGCCATAGAACAAGGACCTTATGTTCCCTCTATAGTGGTCGGAAGTGCAACAATAGAAAAACCTAGAGCAGATTGGACTGAGGAAGAAAGAAGATTAGTACAATATAATTTAAAGGCCAAAAATATTATTACATCTGCCCTAGGAATAGATGAATACTTTAGGGTTTCAAATTGTAAAAGTGCTAAGGATATGTGGGATACACTACAAGTAACACATGAAGGCACAACAGATGTTAAGAGATCTAGAATAAACACTCTCACACATGAATATAAACTGTTCAAAATGTTTCAATATGAGACCATAGAAGATATGCAAAAGAGATTTACTCATATAGTTAATCATCTTGCATCATTGGGAAAAATATTTCCTAATGAAGATCTTATTAACAAAGTGTTGAGATGTTTAAGCAGGCAATGGCAACCAAAAGTAACAGCAATTGCAGAATCAAGAGATCTCACTAATATGTCTCTTCCCACTCTCTTTGGAAAACTTCAAGAACATGAAATGGAACTTATGAGACTCCATCAACATGAAGAGAACGATATAAAAAGAAAAGGAATAGCACTCAAAGCCTCATCATCTTTTATTCAAGAAGAAAGTGACAAAGAGGACTTGACTGAAACAGAAGAAGATGATGATGATTTCAGACTCTTTGTGAAAAGGTTCAATAAATTTCTGAGAAACAAAAAAAATAAAAGGAAATCAAACATCAATACAAAGAAGAAAGAAGAAGACTCCTCCTTAGCCCCATCATGCTATGAAAGTAATCAACCTGGGCCCATGAGATCCGATTATCTTGTCTTTGAAAGAAGAATTGAAAAATCTGACAAGAGGAATCTCAAAGAAAAGAAAGAAAAGAAAGCATAGATCACTTGGGAAGAAAATGACAAAAAAAAAATTCTTCAAGTGATTCAAAAAAATAAAATCATAAATCTGGGTATCATGATGAAAGACTATGAAAACGGAGAAGAGAAAAAGCGATACATTGATAGCAATTTCTCCAAACACATGGCATGCATCAAAGTTTATTCAACAAACAAAGGCCACTTGATCAACAAGCCCAACAAGCAATATCAAATGATACCAACAGGTCACTTGTCTTTGATTGATTACTTTGATGATTTTTGTTAACTTTTGAATGAGTTTTGATGCTTGTTTACTCCTTAAATATTTGATTTTCATTAATATTTTTTTGATAGTTATGTTGATTGTCTTTGATTATGTTTTGATGATTGCGTTTGTTTGATTGTGTTTAATTGTAAGTATTTGATTATATTTGATTGGTGTGTGTTAATTGTTTGATTAATACTTGTTTGAATGAATTAAATACATATTAGTGATGATGATTGATAGTGTTAGATGTATTTAGCATAAACATAGGTTATTTTAGAGGAACTAGCCTAAATTATGCTATGGTAATCGATTACCATCTAGTGTAATTGATTACACAAGAACAGGCAGCCTGTAATCGATTACAACATCCTGTAATCGATTACCAGAAGGCTTATTACTCCTGTAATCAATTACCAAGCCTTGTAATCGATTACAACTCGTCCTTGTCTATAAATCCTCACGAAATCAGAGTTGCTGCGCAGCCAAGGCTTTCCCTCATGCGTCCTCCATACCTAAATCTTCCAACCTTCGTATCTCACTCAATTCTTCACCAAATCACGTCCCGTAAAGCCCAATCTTCCTCTTTTTCACTCCTCTTTCACTTCCACCGATTAAAATCCACTAAAACTTCATCAAATGGCAGAGCCATCGAAGAAGAGAAAGGGATCATCCTCCACCGCCGCTGCTGTTGCCCATCGCCGCCACGGACCATCCAGAGCATCCACAACACCTATTCATCCATCTTTGTCATCTCCAAGATCATCCACATTGTTTTCTTCCGATGATCAGCGTCTACGGTACCTCTCTCAATTTTCTTCTAGGATCATCTTAGACCCTAAGTACCTAGACGTAGAGTTCTTTAATGATGAAACGTTTGATTGCTATCAAGTGTTTCAAAATTATGGCCTTGTTGATTTCATGTCATTAAAATTGCCACATTATCCTGAACTTGTAAAGGTCTTCTACTGCAATTTAAAAAATTCAGGATGACATTATTACCTCTGAGGTGCATGGTATTCCTATGGTCATTGATCAGTCATTGTTCTTTTCTTTAACTCATTTACCCAGTCAAGGTACACCTTTTGAGGGCACCATTGTTGATGACTGGAAATTTGATTATTCTAGTCATGATGCTCGCCGTATGGTCTGCAATAACCAGGCTGAAATGACCGGTAGATTGCTGGCCGAATGATTAACTTTTGATAATCGCATCATGCACTATATAATTGTTAGAATTTTGCTTCCCTGGTCTTCAAATTTAGCACAAGCCTCTGAGGAGGATTTGATTCTGATGTGGGCTTTTCTCACCGGTCGTCAGATCGACTGGGCCCATTTGGTTCGGTACCGAATGCTTAAGGCATTACGGGCCAATGCACCTCTACCTTACCCACAGTTGATAACTTTGTTTCTGCGTCATTTTCAAATTCCGCTTGATGATGAACCATTTGTTCAAGTCAAGCGTTCCTTTGGAATTGGTGCTGGTGCAGTGACTTCCTTTGGTTACCGTAAGGATCAGAATGGTCAATGGCTGAAGAAAGACGCACTACCTCCTCAAGATGAGCGTACTCCTTCACCTCTTCCTCAGCGAGATGATTCAACACTCATGAATGAAGTCCTTTCCGAATTACGAGGTCTTCGTTCTTATGTTGGTGAACATTTCGACTCATTGGATACACGTTTTGCCGGCATGGATATTCGCCTCACACAGCTTGAAGAGGATGTGGGTTATATTCGTCAGAGTTTCGATCTTCCACCGCCACCTCCACCTTCTTAGAATTTAGTTTCTAATTATATATCTTTTATAAGCCGTGTATTTTGACTATGCTACTTAGATCATTATGTTCAGTACTTTATTTATCTTGTAGTATTTGGATTTCAGACTTTTTGTGCTTTGATACTCTGTGGTTTTGGTTTTAAATTGTTTGGATTCTAGTTTGATTGTGTCTTATTTGTGAGTTTGATTGGTTATGCTTTATACTTTGATATTGATCTGTTTCCACTCCATTATTATATCTGTTTTGATTCCCACGTACTTTGGCTTTTTGATGTTGCCAAAGGGGGAGAAAAATGGGGTGTAGAGAAGCTTAGAAAAAGCTTAGAAATCAAGTGATCATTGTGGCGTCCCCAAAATAATGACTGGTTTAATAGTAATGATTTAATTAACAAAAACCATGGTAATTTTTTTTTCTTCTTTTTCTTTTTCATTTCTTTCTCTCTTCACAATAATTAGGTTCAGAAGGAAAATCCTCACTATAGAGTCCTGAATGGCCAGTTCACAACTCTATTCGGAGTCATTTCTTTCTTACCACTCGTAATCTCTAAACTATTTTGTTGTTTCAAAGGAAGAGTATACCAGCCATTACTTTAGGTCGTCACGTGAAAATAGTAAAATAAAATACGGTCGGTAAATTCTTTTGTAAATAAAGTTTGCTAATGCTTTCTTTTCAAATAACAAGGTTAAACGTAAGTACATTCATCATTTAATAGCTGTCCAAAATATGGGAGTTCTACAAAATATATAGTGTCATCCAGAGCAAAGGTGTCCACAGTGGTGGCTCCAGCCACATGTATACAATCATCAAATTCCTATACAATAGGTCTACCCATACAAAAACAAAAGAGTAAACCTAACAGTCAGTACTAGATACACCCACCCTCAAAAGTATATAAAACTAGTCCATAGAACTGTCTACTATGATGAAGAGCCTCCACTGATTGCCATCTCTCCAGGGCCACTATCCTCCGTAGAGTCTGCCTCGGATGCCGACATAACATCCTCGGGAGAATTCACCTCAGGGAGTGGGTCCTCATCACCCTCTAGAAAGTCAAGAGCATCCACAACAGGCTCAGGAGGTAGCTCCTCTAGATCCTCCTCAGGGTCTTCCTCGGATGACGTTACCTCAATCACTTGGACTGGCTCCACTAGACGGTATGGTGTAGACGTGGGTAGTATCCACTCCACAGTGCGCTGAAGCGTGCGTGCGGGTTCATCTGGATGCACCAATGAAGTAGCTGTAAATCAAATCGTGCCCCGAAATCGGCACCTCGTGTTGCCTTCGAGGGTCTCCCAAGCTCCTTCTAGGCACTCCATCTCCACTCGATCATGGATTAGTTGCGCCGCCATCGCGATCTACCAGAAAGAAAAGGAAAGGGGTAGACTCTTTCACGAGAGATCTAACTGCAGTAGCAACACAATGCGTCTCATAACCACTACATGCAATTAAAAGGGGCATCTCTAGGCTTTTCATCTGTGGTAATCGATTACACCTCATTGGTAATCGATTACCAGAGGTCAAACTCGAATTACATAGCTTTAGGACGTGAAAACCTGCAAAATGCACTGTGTAATCGATTACACATGACTGGTAATCGATTACCAGTGGCTTATTCCTCTGTGTAATCGATTACACAGCCTGGTAATCGATTACCAGAGGCCCCTTCAACATTCCAGTCCCATTTCTAAGCCTGGTAATCGATTACACCCCTTGGTAATCGATTACCAGAAGCCCTCCTAGCTTCCTGATCTCGTTTTCAAGCCTGGTAATCGATTACACCCCTTGGTAATCGATTACCAGAGACCATCTTAGTCTCCTGTCTTCATTTTAAGCCTTATAATCGATTACCCACCCTTGGTAATCGATTACCAGAGGCCATATCCCATATATCAATCAAAGTTCACAGCTGGCCAGCCACCACACAAGCCTCCTTGCTTTGTGGTCTTAGTTCTTTTTATTTGTTGACTGCCAGGAGCTCACCTGTTTAGGTACATCACAGGTTCTCACTGACTGACTATGCCCGGGTTGGGTCGGGATTGCTCAAGCTTGGTTTTGGGCAATAGCACCCCACCTGACGTCCCCAAGGTCTCCTGACCCCCGCGACATATCTCCAGGTACCACTTTGTGGTCAACAATAAAAGAAGGAAGTCTCACCCTTTCACACTTCCTCATTTCAAGCTTGTCGAATTATGGGGTACCCATCACATGTGGTACTAGGTGGCGGTCGGGCGATGGTGCAAAACAATTCTCCACATCCACAAATCACGTATAACCCACCATCCCTTGTTGCCCACCTCCAACTGAGCTCACGTACTCCCACGCAGCCCTTATCCTCGTTCCTCTCAACGCCGGGTCCCCATCAATCCTCCCAAGCTTCCACAACATCCAGGTAATTCTACATCCAATCATCATGGACTAACAAAACCAAGCAAAACAGGGCAAAGGTAGAAAACTCTGCCCAAAACACAACTCAAAATCACAGCTTTTCACATACAAATACCCCAGTAACATTTCCTTCGTTCCAATTTATTAACCGTTGGATCGACTCGAAAATTTTACTGGCGGTCTCTAGTACATAAGTCTACATTTTGACCGTTGGGATCTGCTAGAAAATGTCCAGAACCCCATATGTACTACCCTTTTCACAACCAGCCATACACAAGCATTTTTCTGCACTTAGACAAAATTCTGCTGCACATTTCAACAACAAAATTCTGCATAAAGTGCCGAATTCGAAAACCACTATTTCCCTCATCCAATTTTGCCCAAATTGAATCCTACAAGTCCCAAATCATGTACCAATCATGTCTAAACCAAGGACAAGCTTCAGACCAAAGCAACACAAAATCTAGGTATCCAAAACCCCTCAATTTAATGGATTTTCAAGGTTTGAGAAGTGAAATTGAGAATGAGGTAAATTTGGAGCAAACTCTCACCTCACACAAGTCTATAACATCAATTTAAACTTGCTCAAACTGGATTTACACCTAAAATTCCACCAAATCAAAATTTGACTCCTCAACACCCAATTTTACCCTAGAAATGGCTCTTTGTTCACTTTGGTCATTTGTTTTTCTCTCTAGCACAGCCCAAACTTTCTCATAAGTCCTAAATGACATTTCAAGCTAGGATTAACTCACTTTAACCTCCAAATGCCACTAAATCCAGATTTGGCCTTCCAACTCTCAAAACCTCACTCTTTTTCCACTCATAACACCATATTCTCACTTTCTAACCCTAGGTTAACTCTACCCTTCATCTCTAACAGTTTTCCATAAGAAATTTCAGCACATAACATCACAAGATTCATCATAAAAACCCTAAAACTGAATGGGTAAGCTCAACTCGTCCAAACATGGCAAGTTCAACATGCTTTCAACAAATTTCTTCACAAATAACTATCATGAAGCAGAAACCTAGCAAAACTACCCATCATATCTCCCAAAACCCAATACCCACGAAAATGAAGTGAGAAAGAAGTCTACCCAAACCTGAAATTTCGAGGTCCCACACGTAGAGATGCGCTTCACGACTCCGAAAATGCCTTCCTTTCGCGATTTGGAGCAGAAATGGGCACCAAAGGTTGGAGCTTTAATGGAGTTTCAATGGAGAATGAAGAAGAAAGAAAAAGCAACGTGAGGGAGAGGGAGAAAGCTTCTGAAATGTGGGCTGAGTGAGGAGAGAGAGAGAGTTGCTTTTTGGTTTAAAAGGCTTTTTCTCTTTTCTATTATTTTATTTTAAGTTATGCCACATGTCTCCATTTGAGTGGAGCAAAAGGCCCACTTTTCTCTTGATGTGACTCATGCTCACCCACATGAAGAGAAAAATCTGACCTTTTGAAATGCCAAAGTCCTGCCTCGGTTTGCATGCCATTTCTCTGGTTCCCGTTCCTCGCATTCCTCTGCGTCTGTCCGGGCCAGTTTTCGAAAGTAGGCAATATATATATCAAAACGCTCAGAATGAAACCCCGAGCGTGGTTCAGAGGTTGATTTTGTTAAATTTTAAGTTACACGCAAAACGATGATTTTTAAACTAATTAATTAAGAATTAACCTATAACCTTCCAGTTATGGATTTCTCTTCCTTAATTAGCCTAACCCGCGTATCTTGCCCCCACTATTCCTACTTCTACTAGGAACATATATGCATATACACTGAATAATACTTATATATATATATATATATATATATATATATATATATATATACATTCAAAATACACCGTTTACAAAAATTCTGGGTAGAAATTTCCAGGATGTCACAATCATCAATTCCAAAACATAGGGGGAATGAACGCGCAATATATTATGCATATACATCGCTTGCTTGTATCTTGATTTCAGGACTTATATTGTCATCATCAAAAAGGGGGAGATTGAAGAAGCAAATGACTTTGGTGTTTTGATGATGATTTGATGCAAATGGGCTTTTCAAGTTTAAATTCAAGACAATGATTCAAGAATACAAGCCACAACATCAAGATGATCACTAGTATTTTAGGAAGGGATTTCCGAATTGATATAGCAAAAGGTTTGGCCAAGTAATTTAAGTTAAAAAGTGTTTTTCAAGAGATTTACTTTCTAGTAATTGATTACCAAAGAATGTAATCGATTACCAGTGGCCAAAAATGGCTTACAACGGCTACTAAATATTTGAATTCAAATTTTAGACTGTGTAATCGATTACACAATATTGGTAATCGATTACCAGCAGTTAATAAACGTTTTAATTCAAATATTAAAACCTGTAATCGATTACACAAATCCTGTAATCGATTACCAGAGGAGATTTTCAGAAAATAACTTCCAAGAGTCACATCTATTCAAATGGTTTATGAATGGCCATCAAAGGTCTAGTTATATGTGACTTGGAAACATGAATTAAGATGAGAGTTTTGATTGCTCAAAAAGTTTTATCCTCTCAAAAGATTAAAAGATTTTTTCAGAACAAAAAGGTCTTATCCTCTTAAAAAGAAAAATCGTTTCATCCTCTTAAAAATTCCTTGGCCCAAACACTTGTGATTCAATAAGGAACTATTTGAGTGCTCAAATTGTTCAATCTATCTATTTCAAGAGAGATTACTTCTTCTCTTCTTCTTTATTCTGAAAAAGAATTAAGTGACCGAGGGTCTCTTGTTGTAAAGAAATCTGAACACAAAGGAAGGGTTGTCCTTGTGTGGTTCAAATCTTGTAATAGGCTTTTACAAGATAGTGGAACTCTCAAGCGGGTTGCTTGGGGACTGGACGTAGGCACAAGGGTGTGACCGAACCAGTATAAATCTGAGTTTGCAATCTCTCTTCCCTTAAACTCCTTTATTTATTATTGTTTTATATTCATATTCAAATTGCTCTATTTGAATCAATATTTAAGAAGTTCATTTTTAAGGGAATTTATAACTTGAATAGAAAGTGAAATAAAATTTTAATTGGGGAAATACTTTGTGATATCTTAATTCAACCCCCCCTTCTTAAGATATCTAAGGCCACTTGTCTAACATCCTACACTTTTTAATTTCCGCTGTGTTCTTTTATTTCCGCTTTACTTTTGTCTAAGTTATTGTCTTTGTTCTTTACATCCTCACAACTTAGTAGTAAAGCCTAATTGAATCTAGTAACATTAAGAAGGTTAAATTTTTAATTAGTCAAGACACATTAATAATTAATTCAACACCCCCCCTTCTTAATTATTCCGAGCCCACTTGATCCAACATCAACCACGTCCACTTATTGTGAAAACCATTGTTTTCACATTGAGTTGTTCTTAGTTACATCCACTGGACTTTAAATCACTTACACACTTATTTTATATCCTCACAAGTGGCATCTAACAAGTTACCAAAGGACTATGTTAGCCACAAAGGGAAGCGCATGATGTCGCTTTTTGAATTTTAGTTTTGTCTCTCTATTTGAATTGCTAACATTTGAAATTTAAGGAAAGGACATAATAGAAGAGAATAAAAGGTATTTGCAAAATATTCCTCAAAGGTCACTTTCGTTGTGGAAAAGGAACACATGCAGTTGTCTATACCTTTATTCCTATCCTCGCCATTCAGAGCGCGCCGCCACGTGTTTCACCTCCAACTGTGAGACAACATTCATATCAAGGCTAAGCACTGATCCCATAACATATCCTTCACCAAAGTCTGTAAAAGGCGTTTCTTTTTTGAAACAAGAGTTGAGGAAAAACAATCAAGTGAAAACGAGCATAAGTTCTTTGAAGCAAAACTTTGCATATTTTAGTGGACAATATACTCAACACTTAATCCTCTTAACTCTTTGCTAAGCAAAGTTATATATATTCGAGCTTAACTATTTATTCACTCTTTGAGTGTTTTTGAATCATTGTATTCATTCAAAATTTTGTATGTTAAAGCTAGGAGTGGCTCAGTGTTAAACAATACTTGGGTGGTCTTAAATTTAGGGGGAGTCTAAGGGAGTGTCAGGAGTGGCAGGATAGAATTCTTGTTTGTAATCAAATTTTTGATTAGTAGAATTGTTTACAGTTATGCAAAGGTGAATTGGACATAGCTCTGTTTGAGTGAACCAATATAAATCAAGTGTTTGTACGTCTTTGTTATGTTGTTTTATTGAGTGTTCTTTTAAGTTTATCTTGAAACCATTTTATCACTAAATGTTTACCTGGAAAACCTTTGTAAAAATATTGCTTTATTATTACTAGACAAACAAACTTGGTTTTCATCAAACTTATTTTTCTTATCAGTGGATGATTTCATTGCATCAATCTTTTTGAGTTGGTGATAAAAGTCTATATTTGCTAAAAGTTATTATCTTTGCAGCGTCCACTCAACATATGGACGATCCTAAAGAACAAGTAAGGGAACTGATGCAAGCTCCATTGGAGCTTGTAGGCCTAGGATCTTCTTCATCAATGGATTCCTTTGCTTCTTGGAAGATAAATGGCAGCGGAATGGAGAAGGAAGAGCACAAAATTTTATGCTCAAAAAGAGCTCTGAAATCTGAAGTTAATATTCAAATGATCAAAGTTCAAAAAAATGCACACACATGACCTCTATTTATAGCCTAAGTGTCACACAAAATTGGAGGGAAATTCAAATTTCACTTGAATTTGAAATTGAATTTGTGGAGCCAAACTTTGGAGCCAAAATTTCACTAATTATGATTAGTGAATTTTAGTTATGGTTCAGCCCACTAATCCAAGATCAATTCCAAGATTCTCCACTAAGTGTGCTTAGGTGTCATGAGGCATGAAAAGCATGAAGGACATGCACAAAGTGTGACTATAAGATGTGGCAATGGGGTGTAGTAAGCAAATGCTCACCTCCCCCTCTAAAATTTAATTGGATTTGGCTTCTACCAATTCAATTAAATTTATTTCCAACCACACACATCAAATATCCACTTAGTGCATGTGAAATTACAAAACTACCCCTAATACAAAAACTAGTCTAGGTGCCCTAAAATACAAGGGCTGAAAAATCTTATATTTCTAGGGTACCCTACCTACATTATGGAGCCCTAAATACAAGGCCCAAAAATAATGAAACCTTAATCTAATATTTACAAAGATAAGTGGGCTCGTACTTAGCCCATGGGCTCGAAATCTACCCTAAGGCTCATAAGAACCCTAGGGCCTTCTCTTGCATCTCTGGCCCAATCTACTTGGAGTTTTCTATCCAATGCCCTTGTGGGGTAGGATTGCATCAGGAACCCACTAGACAAAACATCAGAAAGAACCATCCAGTAACTTAGATCATAAGTGATCCAATTGAAAGCGTCCAAACAAGTTGATGTGCCATTATTTTCTCCTATTTCTTAACCCTTTTTGTACCATTTTAAGTACTAATTAATCTTAATTGTCAAATTAATTAGGCAGTTTTATTATTTGGGCCCATTCAGCTAATTTGATGTTTTTAATCTAACTTCAGGAATTAATGAAGCATTGGGCTTGAATCTAGAATTGGGCTTGGACTTGAAGAGGGCAAACTATTTTATTCTACAAAAATTTTATCTTATCTAGACTTTATCTTATCTAGATATTAATTCAATTTGATCTCATCTAGATATTATTTCATCTAGATCTTATCTTATCTAGATTTTATTTTATTTTATTTTATTTATGGGCTTCGATTTAAAACAGATTTGTAAGCTCTGGGGCTAGAAAACTATATAACAGCACCAAGGTTCTAGTTTAGGCTTTTCTTCTCTCTCCCCTATTTTTGTTTTCTCGTTTTAGGCTTTTTCTTTGAGACATTTTTTTTGTTTTGCAATTCCAGTAGCAATAAAACTTCGTTCTTCAATTTATAAGTTCGTTATCTATTGATTAATGGAAGGCTAAGTCCCCAGCGTTGCTTTCTCTTGAGGATCAAGCGCAGTTCTCTTTGAGGTTCTATTATTACTGTTAAATTCTGTTCAGTTTTTCCTCTTCACTAATTACTCTAAATTTGTTGCTATTAATTCATGCATGCTTAGTGCTTGATTAATTGTCTATGTGCTTAATTTACGTTCATGCTTAATGATCGTTTATGAGTAATTGGTGTATGTGTTGCTTAATCACATAATGAATGCCTTATGTTAAATTTCGCTTAATAATTTAATTTAGGGTTGGATTAAGTGGTTAAACTGATAAAGGATAAATTCTCGCAACCTAGGATAAGAGACTTGCTTGTGATTCAAAGGGAAGCAACGCATTTTAATTCTGATATTTTTCTAATTCAATTTTACTCGCTATTTAATTTACAAAAGCAAACCCCCCTCCCCCCCAATTTATTACTATTTCCTACTATCTGTTATGAACATTTGGTTTATCATTGCTCGTTGGGAAACGACCTAGGATCACTTCCTAGTTACTACATTTTAATGTTTATTTGATTCGGGTACGGCCTCAATCAAATTTGGCGCGGTTGCCGGGGAGCAGTGTCCAAAGGTTCATAATAGCTAGTGTCGTGTTAGTGTTTAATTCTTGCGTTTGTGTTTAATTCTTGTATTAGTGTTGTTTTAGTATTGTGTTAGTGCTGTTTAGTACCTTGTTATTTTGTCTAGTGTGTGTGTTCTGTTTTAGTTTTGCTGTTCAGCGTTTCCCCTGTTTCAGTTTTGGTGTTTGCTGTGAATAGTGTTTTACGACGGATTTAGTGACCACTTTTGTTGAACTGGAAAACATGGTAGTAGTGGAAATCCCTTAGCGACAGATTTTAGAGACCACCCTTGCTGAATTAATTTGGATTTTTTTTGAGCCCTTAGTTTGGTCAGATTTGAAAGTTCCAAAAAAGTAGCAAATTTGATTTTTGTCAAAACTTCAAACGGCCATAAGTTTTGCTCCGACTATCAGAATCGCAATTATTATATATGTATTTGGGGTAGAAAAAAATTTCCCATGTCGTGGTAGCCGACCATAGGCCGGCTGAGGTCACCTTATTCCAAAAATTGAGATTCTGTCAAAAGTTTTTTATTTTCCAGGTATTATTCTCTTATTTTTCTTAACTAGTCATTTTTAGCTTCTATAGTTAGACTTTGAATTTTTGTTTGAAATTTTTTGTGCTATCTTCTCATCATTTTATAAGGTTGCTCACAAAATTTCAAGTCATTTGGATATCATTTAATGGTAGTTGTAGTTCAAACCTACATTGTTACTTGCATAAGAAGGCAACTAGTTGTGCATGCTGAATACAGTGTATGACTAGAGGCAATCCATCTGACATACAACCCTTTGATCCTGAGATAGATAGGACATTTCATAGATTAGTTAGACATCATTTAGTACCTTTTGAGCATCCTGAGCATTCTGTTATTGGTGATTTTGAGCATTATTGTTTTGAACATTCTGATTTTAAACATTTTGAGAACATGGCACAACCTCCACCCCGTGAGAGGACTCTAAGGGAAATGGCTGCACCTGATTTCACCTACGAAAGCTTGTGCATCCAATACCCTGATGAGGATGTCCCATATGTTCTTAAAATTGGACTAATCCATTTGCTTCCAAAGTTTCATGGCCTTGCAGGTGAAGACCTGCACAAACATCTGAAAGAATTCCATATTGTCTGCTCCACCATGAAACCCCCAGATGTCCAGGAGGATCACATATTTCTAAAGGCCTTTCCTCATTCTTTAGAGGAAGTGGCAAAGGACTGGCTTTATTACCTTGCTCCACGGTCCATCACGAGTTGTGATGACCTCAAGAGAGTATTTTTAGAAAAAAATTTCCCTGCTTCCAGGACCATGGCCATCAGAAAGGATATTTCAGGCATTAGACAACTCAGTGGAGAGAGCTTATATGAATACTGGGAGAGATTTAAGAAACTATGTGCCATTTGCCTTCACCACCAAATTTCTGAGCAGCTTCTCCTCCAATATTTTTATGAAGGACTCAGTAACATGGAGAGAAGTATGATAGATGCTGCCAGTGGTGGAGCCCTTGGAGACATGACCCCTGCTGAAGCCAGAAATTTAATTGAGAAGATGACTTCAAACTCCCAGCAATTTAATGCCAGAAGTGATGCTATTGTCATTAGAGGAGTGCATGAAGTAGCCACGAATTCATCTTCATCAGGTGAGACTAAGAAGCTTGAAGGTAAACTAGATGCCTTGGTTAACCTGGTAACCCAATTGGCCATGAATCAAAAATCTGCACCTGTCGCCAGACTCTGTAGTTTATGCTCCTCTGCTGATCACCACACAGACCTTTGCCCTTTTGTGCAACAATATGAAGCAATTGAACAGCCTGAAGCTTATGCTACAAACATCTACAACAGACCTTCTCAACCTCAACACCAAAATCAGCCACAACAAAACAATTATGACCTCTCCAGCAACAGGTACAATCCCGGGTGGAGGAATCATCCCAACCTTAGATGGTCGAATCCTTCACAACAACAACAACAATAGCCTTATTTTCAAAATGCTGCTGGCCCAAGCAGACCATACGTTCCTCCACCAATCCAGCAACAACAATAGCAACAGCCCCAGAAACAGCAAACAGTTGAGGCCCCTCCACAACCTTCCCTTGAAGAACTAGTGAGGCAAATGACTATGCAAAACATGCAGTTTCAACAAGAGACCAGAGCCTCCATTCAGAGCTTAACTAATCAGATGGGACAATTGGCTACACAGTTAAATCAACAACAGTCCCAAAATTCTGATAGATTATGTGACATCCTAGAATTTCTACCCGGAATTTTGTAAGTGTTACATTTTAAATAATTATATATATATATATATATGTATTATTCGGTGTGTGTATATATATATATATATATATATATATATATATATATATATATATTCTTAGTAGAAGTATGTGCATTGGGGGAAGGATATGCGGGTTAGACTAATTAACGAAGAGTAATCCATAACTGGACAGTTATAGATTAATTCACAATTAATTAGTCTAAAAATTATCGTTTTGTGTGCAACTTAAAATTTAACAAAACCAATCTCTGAACCACGCTCAGGGTCTCATTTTGAGCGTTTTGATATATATTGCAGAGAAACGCGAGGAATTGGAACCAGAGAAGCGGCACGCAAACCGAGGCAGGAATTCAGCACCCAAAAGGTCAAATTTTTCTCTCCTTGTGGCTGAGTATGAAGTCACATCAAGGGAAAAAGGTGGGGGCCCCTTTTTGCTCCACTTAAAATGGGACAAGTGGCATTGCTTTATGAGAAAAAAAAGGGGAAATAATTTTTTTTTTATAAAAGCCCAACTATTCTCTCTCTTCATTCAGCAAAATTCAGAAGCTTTTCTCCCTCTTCCCACATTGCTTTTCTTCTTCCTTTCTCCTCCACCATTGTTGCCCTTTGAAGCTCCAAAATTCCTCCACATTTATACTCCAAATCGCAAGGAGAAGCCATTTTCGGAGTCTTGAAGCACACCTCTACATTGTGGGACTTCGAATTTCAGGTATGGGTGGACTTCTTCTCACATGAAATTTGTGGGTGTTGGGTTTTTGGGATCTATGATGGGTAGTTCTACTAGGTTAATGCCTTATGGTAGTTATTTGTGAAGGAATTTGTTGAAAGCATGCTAAACTTGACATGTTTGATGTGAGTAAAGCTTCCCATTCTGTTTTAGGGTTTTATGATGATGCTTTGTGATATTTGTATGCTGAAATTGTTGGTAGAAAACTGGTAGAGATGATGGGGAGAGTTAACTTAGGGTTAAATGTGAGAATGGTAGTGATGTGAGTGGAAAAGTGTGAGATTTTGAGGGTTTGAAAAGCCAAATTTGGGGTTAGTGGAAATTGGAGTCTAAAGTGAGTTGATCCTAGTTTAGAATGTCAATTAGGACTTGTAGGAAAGCTTGGGCAGAGCAAATGAGAAAAAGGAATGACAAGTGTGAAAGAAAAGAGCCATTTCTAGGGTAAATTGGGTGTTGAGAGACCAAATTTTGAAAAGCTGGGGTTTTCGCCTTAAAACCAGTTTGAGCAAGTCTAAATCAATATTATAGACTTGATTGAGATGAGACTTTACCCCAAAATTACCAAATTCTCATTTTCACTTCTCAAACCTTGAGAATTCACTAAATTGATGGGTTTTGGATACCTAGATTTTGATTTACCTTGATCTGAAGCTTGCTTTTGGTTTAAATATGATTTATACATGATTTAGGACTTATAGGATCCAATTTGAGAAAAATTGGATGTGAGCAAGTTGGATTTCGAAATCTGCCAAATTGTGCAGCAAAATGCTGTCAAATTGTGCAGCCAACTTGATTAAATGTGCAGAAAAATGCTTGTGCATTGCTAGTCATGGGAAGAGTAGTACATATCGATTTCCAGGCATTTTCTAGTAGATCCCAATGGTCAAAATGTAGATTTATGTACTGGGAACCTCCAGTAAAATTTTCAAGTTGATCCAATGGTTAATGAATCGGAACGAAGAGAATGTTACTGGGGTATATGAGTAAGGAAAGCTGTGATATTTGAATGTGTTTTGGGCATAGTTTTCTGCCTCTACCCTATTTTCTTGGTTTAGGGTAGTTTCATGATATTTGGAATTGAATTGCTTGGATATTGTGGAAGCTTGGAGGGGTTGATGGGGACCCGGTGCTGAGAGGAACGAGGATAAGGGCTACGTAGGAGTGCGTGAGCTCAGTTGAAGGTGGGCAACTGGGGATGGTGTGTTCATGTTTGATTTGTGGAAGTGGGAGAGTTGATTTGCGCCATCGCCCGATCGCCACCTAGTACCACATATGACGGGTGCCCCATAATCCAACAAGCTTGATGTGAGAAAGCGTGGAAGAGTCAGTCTTCCTACTTTTGTTTGTTGACCACAGAGTGGTACCTGGAGATATGTCGTGGGGGTCAGGAGACCTTGGGGACGTCAGGTGGGGTGCTATTGCCCAAAACCAAGCTTGACCAATCCCGACCCAACCCGGGCATAATTGTGACATCCTGAAAATTTCTACCCGGAATTTTTGGAAACGATGTATTTTGAATGATTATATATATATATATATATATATATATATATATATATATATATATATATATATATATAAGTATTATTCAGTGTATATGCATATATGTTCTTGGTAGAAGTAGGAATAGCGGGGGCAAGATACGCGGGTTAGACTAATTAAGGAAGAGAAAGCCATAACTGGGAGGTTATGGGTTAATTCTTAATTAATTAGTCTAAAAATCATCGTTTTGCGTGCGACTTAAAATTTAATGAAACCAACCTCTGAACCACGCTCGGGGTTTTATTCTGAGCGTTTTGATATATATATTGCTTACTTTCGAAAACTGGCCCCGACAGACACAGAGAAACGCGAGGAACTGGAACCAGAGAAACGGCATGCAAACCGAGGCAGGATTTTAGCGTTTCACAGGTCAGATTTTTCTCACTTTTGTGGCTGAGTATGGGTCACAATCAAAAGGGAAAGTGGGCCCTTTTTGCTCCACTCCAATGGAGACATGTGGCATAGTTTATAATAAAATAATAGGAAAAGAGAAAACCCTTTTTTTTTAAAAACCAAAAGCTGTTCTCTCTCCTCACTCAACCAAGAGAAAAAAATTCAGAAGCTCTCTCTCTCACGCAGCCTTCTTCTCCTTTTCTCCCATCCACCATTGTTGCCCAACAAAGCTTCAACCTTTAGTGCCCATTTCTGCTCCAAATCGCGAAAGGAGGGCATTTTCGGAGTCGTGAAGCGCGTCTCTACGTGTGGGACTTCGAAATTTCAGGTTTGGGTGGACTTCTTTCTCCCTTGATTTTCGTGGGTATGGGGTTTCGGGAGATATGATGGGTAGTCTTGCTAGGTTTCTGCTTTATGATCATTATTTGTGAAGGAATTTGTGGAAAGCATGTTAAAATTGCCATGTTTGGATGAGTTAAACATACCCATTCTGTTTTAGGGTTTTTATGATGATGCTTGTGATGTTCATGTGCTGAAATTGCTTATGGAAAACTGTTAGTGATGAAGGGTAGAATTAACCTAGGGTTAGAAAGTGAGAATGTGGTGTTATGAGTGGAAAAAAAGAGTGAGGCTTTGAGAGTTGGAAGATTAAATCTGGATTCTGTGGTAAATGGAGGTTAAAATGAGTTAATCCTAGCTTGAAATGCCATTTAGAACATGTGAGAAAGGTTAGGCTGAACTAGAGAGAAAAACAAATGACCAAAGTGAACAAAGAGCCATTTCTAGGGTAAATTTGGGTGTTGAGGAGTCAAATTTTGATTCGGTGAGATTTTAGGCGTAAATCCAGTTTGAACAAGTTTAAATTGATGTTATAGACTTGTGTGAGGTGAGAGTTTGCTTCAAATTTACCTCATTCTCAATTTCACTTTTCAAACCTAGAAAACCCATTGAATTGAGGGGTATTGGACACCTAGATTCTGTGTTGCTGTGTTTTGAGGCTTGACTTTGGTTTAGACATTATTGATACATGATTTGGGACTTGTAGGATTTGATTTGGGCAAGGTTGGATGAGGGAAAGTGTGATTTTCGAAATCTGCACTTATGCAGAATTTTGCTGTCAAATAGGTGCAGCAGAATTTTGGCTTTGTGCAGAAAAATGCTATGTTTTGCTGGTTGTGGGAAAGAGTAGTGCCGAATGAGTTCTGGATGTTTGCTAGTAAATCCCAACGGTCAAAATGTAGACTTATGTACTAGAGACTTCCAGTAACATTTTCGAGTCGATCCAACGGTTAACAAATTGGAACAAAGGAATTGTTACTGGGGTCTTTAAGTGAGAAAAGCTGTGATTTTGGTTGGTGTTTTGGGCAGAGTTTTCTGCCTTTGCCCTATTTTCTAGGCTGTGATAATTTGTGTTGTTTGATTGTTGAATTACTTGGATGTTGGGGAAGCTTGGGAGGATTGATGGGGACCTGGTGTTGAGAGAAACGAGGATATGGGCTACGTGGGAGTACGTGAGCCCAGTTGGAGGTGGGCAACAGGGGATGGTGGGTTTATGCGCGCTTTGTGGATGTGGAAAACTCGTTGTGCACCATCGCCCGACCGCCACCTAGTACCACATGTGATGGGTACCCCATAATCCTTCAAGCTTGAGATGAGGAAGTGTAGAAGGGTGAAACTTCCTGCTTTTATTCGTTGACCACAGAGTGGTACCTGGAGATATGTTGCGGGGGTCAGGAGACCTTGGGGACGTCAGGTGGGGTGCTATTGCCCAAAACCAAGCTTGACCAATCCCGACCCAACCCAGGCATAGTCAGTCAGTGAGAACCTGTGATGTACCTAAACAGGCGAGCTCCTGGCAGTCAACAGATAAAAGGAACAAAGACCACAAAGCAAGGAGGCTTGTGGTGGCTGGCCAGCTATGAACTTTGATTGATATGTGGGTTATGGCCTCTGGTAATCGATTACCAAGGGGGGGTAATCGATTACAAGGCTTAAAAATGAAGACAGGAGGCTAAGATGGTCTCTGGTAATCGATTACCAAGAGGTGTAATCGATTACCAGGCTTGAAAACGAGGTCAGGAAGCCATGAGGGCTTCTGGTAATCGATTACCAAGGGGGTGTAATCGATTACCAGGCTTAGAATTGAAGGCAGCAGGTTGTAGAGGCCTCTGGTAATCGATTACCAGTCTGTGTAATCGATTACACAGAGGAATGGGTCACTGGTAATCGATTACCAGGTATGTGTAATCGATTACACAGTGCCTATTTCAGGTTTTCATGTTTTGAAGCTGTGTGATTCAAGTTTGGCCTCTGGTAATCGATTACCAAGGCTGTGTAATCGATTACCAGAGATGAAAAGCCTTAAGATACCCCTTTTACTTGTATGTAGTGGCTATGAGACAAATTGTGTTGCGGCATAGTTAGATTCTTGTGAAAGAGTCTACCCCTTTCTTTTCTTCCTTGTAGATCGTGATGGCGACGCAGCTAATCCATGATCGAGTAGAGATGGAGTCCCTAGAGGGAGCCTGGGAGACCCTCGAAGGCAACATGAGGTGCCGATTTCGGGGCACTATTCGATTTACGGCGACTTCTTTGGTGCATCCAGATGAACCCGTGCGCAAGCTTCAGCGCACTGTGGAGTGGATACTACCCCCGCCTACACCATACCGTCTAGTGGAGCCAGTCCAAGTGATCGAGGTGACGTCATCCGAGGAAGACCCTGAGGAGGATCCCGAGGAGCTACCTCCTGAGCCAGCTGTGGATGCTCTTGACTTTCTAGAGGGCGATGAGGATCCACTTCCTGAGGTGGATTCTCCCGAGGAAGTCATGTCGGCATCTGAGGCAGACTCTACGGAGGATAGTGGCCCGAGAGAGATGGCGACCAGTGGAGGCTCTTCATCATAGTGGACAGTTCCATTGACTAGTTTTATATACTTTTTGAGGGTGAGTGTATCTAGGACTGACTGTTAGGTTTACTCTTTTGTTTTTGTATGGGTAGACCTGTTGTATAGGAATTTGATGATTGTATACATGTGGCTGAAGCCATCACTGTGGACACCTTTGCTCTGGATGACACTATGTATTTTGTAAAACTCCCATATTTTGGACAGCTTTAAATGATGAATGCATTTATGATCAATCTTGTTATTTGAAAAGAAAGCATTAGCGACTTTATTTGTAAAAGAGTTTATCGACCGTATTTTATTCTTTTATTTTCACGTGACGACCTAAAGTAATGGCTGGTATACTCTTCCTTTTGAAACAGAAAAATAGTTTAGAGATCACAAGTGGTAAGAAATAAATGACTCCGAATAGTTGTGAACTGGCCATTCAGGACTCTATAGTGAGGATTTTCCTTCTAAACCTAGTTATGGTGAAAAGAGAAAGAAATGAAAAAGAAAAAGAAGAAAAAAAAATTTACCATGGTTTTTGTTAATTAAATCATTACTATTAAACCAGTCATTATTTTGGGGACGCCACAATAATCAGTCAGTGAGAACCTGTGATGTACCTAAACAGGCGAGCTCCTGGCAGTCAACCAATAAAAGAACAAAGTCCACAAAGCAAGGAGGCTTGTGTGGCGGCTGGCCAGCTATGTAACTTTGGTGGTATCTGGAATTTAGCCTCTGGTAATCAATTACCATTCGTGGGTAATCGATTACAGGGCTTAAAAATGGAGACAGGACGTTCAATGGCCTCTGGTAATCGATTACCAATGGTGTGTAATCGATTACACAGAGTGACAGGGCACTGGTAACCAATTACCAGTTGGGTGTAATCGATTACACCAGGTGATAGGGCACTGGTAATCGATTACCATGTATGTGTAATCGATTACACAATGTAAATTTTAGTTTCCAATGTGCACAGGCTGTGTAATTCGTTTTGGGGCACTGGTAATCGATTACCAGCAAGGAAATCCCTTGAGAAGGACATTCTGACTATGTGTAGCCGTTATGGGACGCATTGTATTGTTACCTGTAGTTAAATTTCTTGTGAAAGAGTCTACCCCCTTTCTTTTATCTCTTGTAGATCGTGATTGCAGCGCAGTTGATCCATGATCGCGTGGTGATGGAGTGCCTAGAGGGTGTTTGGGAGACCCTCAAAGGCAATGAGAGGTGCCGATTCCGTGACACAATTCGACTCACTGCTACTTCATTAGTACATTCGGAGGAACCCGCACGCACACATCAGCAGCCTGTGGAGTGGATACTACCTACACCTACTCCATATTGACTAGTTGAGCCGGTTCAAGTGATAGAGGTGTCATCCTCTGAAGAGGATCTTGAAGAAGACCCAGAGGAGTTACCTCCTGAATCTGATATGGACGCCCTTGACTTACCTGAGGATGATGAAGACCCACTCCCTGATGTTGATTCTCCAGAGGATATCATGTCAGCATCTGAGGCAGACTCTACACAGGAGAGTGGCCCTGGAGGGACAACGAATAGTGACGACTCTTCATCGTAGCAGACGGCTCCTTAGACTAGGCGTACATACTTTTTGTGGGTGGGTGTATTTAGTTCAGACTGCTAGGTTTACTCTTTTGATTTTTGGGTGGGTAGACCTATTGTATAGAGATTTTGATGATTGTATATATTGTGGCTGAAGCCACCACAGTTGTTACCTTTGCTCTGGATGCCACTATGTTATTTTGCAAACTCCCATATTTTGGACAGTTTTAGATGATACATATAATTATATTTAATCTTGTTATTTGAAAAGAATTTACCGACCACATCTTATTATTTCTTTTACGTGACGACCTAAAATGATGGCTGGTATATTTTTGAAAGAGAAAAATAGTTTGGAGGTTGTGAGTGATAAGAAAGAAATGAATCCGAATAGAGTTGTGAACTGGTCATTCAAGACTCTGTAGTGATAATTTTCCTTCTGAATTTAATTACCGTGAAATGAATAACAGTGTGAAAAAAAGAGAGAAAAAGAAAAAGCAAAAAAAAATTCCCCTGGTTTATGCTATTTATTTTATTACTATTAAACCAGTCATTATTTAGGGATGCCACAGATTACCTTCTCAATTTGTCCAGAATCCCAAAAATGTGAGTGCCATTACATTGAGGTCGGGAAAGCAGTGTCAAGGACCTCAACTAGTAGCATCTTCCTCATTCGCAAATGAACATGCCCAACTTCACTCTACTCCAGAAAAAGATGATGACAAAAATTTAAAGAGTAAGTTACCTAACAATTTCTATGCAGGTGAATCTAAAGAGAAGCAACATATCCCTCTTCCATTCCCTCCAAGAGAAATTTCCAACAAAAAAATGGAATAGGCAGAGAAGGAGATCTTGGAAACATTTAGAAAAGTAGAGGTAAACATATCTCTGCTGGATGCAAAAAAACAAATTCCAAGATATGCTAAATTCTTGAAGGAGCTGTGCACTAATAAGCGGAAGCTTAAAGGAAGTGAAAGAATTAGTATAGGCAGAAATGTCTCCGCATTGATTGGTAAATCTGTTCCCCAAATCCCTGAAAAATGTAAAGATCCAGGTACATTCAGCATACCTTGTATTATAGGGAACAATAAGTTTGACCATGCCATGCTAGATTTAGGAGCTTCTGTTAGTGTGATGCCTCTGTCTATTTTTAATTCTCTATCTCTTTGTCCCTTGCAGTCAACTGATGTGGTAATTCATTTAGCTAATAGAAGTGTTGCCTATCTTGCTGGTTTCATAGAGGATGTCCTAGTTAGAGTTGGTGAACTGATTTTCCCTATTGATTTTTATATTTTGAATATGGAGGAGGGATTTTCTAAAGGATCAGTTCCCATCATTCTAGGCAGACCTTTTATGAAAATTGCTAGAACTAAGACAGATGTATATGCAGGCACATTATCTATGGAGTTTGGTGATATAACTGTTCATTTTAATATTCTTGATGCTATGAAACACCCATTCGAAGATCTTTCTGTATTTCATGTTGAAATAATTGACCATATCGTTGATGAATACATGAATGATCTTCATTCTAATCTGCATGCCTGTCACTCTTTATGCATTGAATCTGAAATTGTACTTGATCATATGACTGAATTTGATGCTGAGAGTGAATCTGAAATTGATATTGATTACATGTCTGGTGATGTTTTACCTCTTGAGATTGATTTTATAAAGTTAGATAGAACTAACCATGTTTCAGGAAGTACACATACTTCTGACTTTCTTTATGAGGTACAGGCTGAGAAACCATCTCTTCATACCACTATCCAGCCGGCCACACCAGAATTGAAGCCTCTACCATCAAATTTAAAATATGCTTACTTGGATGATAGCAAAAGTTTTCCAGTAATTATATCTGCCTCCCTTGTTGATGAGCAAGAGGAGAGGCTGTTATCAGTTCTCAAGAAGCATAAGAAGGCTATAGGCTGGACCCTGGCGGACATTCCTGGTATTAGCCCATCCACATGTATGCATCGAATAAATTTAGAGGATGGGGCTAAACTAGTAAGACAACCACAAAGAAGACTCAACCCAGCGATTCTTGATGTAGTGAAGAAAGAGGTAACCAAGCTTTTGCAAGCTGGAATCATTTATCCTATCTCCGACAGCCGATGGGTGAGTCTCGTCTAGGTAGTCCCGAAGAAAACCGGCCTCACTGTCATAAAAAATGAGAAGGAGGAGTTGATTCCTACTCGGGTGCAGAACAGTTGGAGAGTCTGCATCGACTATAGGAGGCTGAACCAGGTTACCAAAAAGGACCATTTTCCACTGCCACTCATTGACCAGATGCTTGAATGCCTGGCAGGTAAATCTCGCTACTGTTGCCTTGATGCTTTTTCTGGTTATATGCAAATCATTATTGCTCATGAAGATCAGGAAAAGACCACATTCACTTGCCCCTTCGGCACTTTTGCCTATAGGAGGATGCCTTTTGGCCTGTGCAATGCTGCTGGTACCTTCCAGCGGTGCATGATTAGTATTTTTAGTGATTTTTTAGAAAATTTTATAGAGGTGTTTATGGATGATTTCACTGTATATGGATCCTCTTTTGATGTTTGTTTGGATAGTCTGGAAAAGGTTTTGAATAGATGCACAGAAACTAACCTTGTTATAAATTTTGAAAAATGTCATTTTATGGTTGAGCAAGGTATAGTTTTAGGCCACATTATTTCCAATAAGGGCATTGAAGTAGATCCTGCAAAAATTTCTGTTATTTCACAATTTCCTTACCCCTCTTGCGTGCAAGAGGTGCGATCTTTTCTTGGTCATGCAGGATTCTACAGGCACTTTATAAGAGATTTTAGCAAAGTAGCCCTTCCACTGTCCAACTTGTTGCAAAAAGAGGTGGAGTTTGACTTTAATGATAAATGCAAAGAGGCCTTTCATTGCCTCAAAAGAGCACTGACTACCACCCCCATCATTCAGGCACCTGATTGGAAAACCCCATTTGAGCTAATGTGCGATGCATCCAATTACACATTGGGGGTTGTCCTTGCTCAAAAGATCTCCTTACTTTAGCTTACTTCTTTTCCACCATGACTTAGGGAGTTTTTCTTTGCCTATCTCCTTCTTTACTTTTATTACATTTGTCCGATTCTATTTGATGGTTTAATTGCTTTTAATCTTTTAATTGTGCTACATTGAGGGCAATGTGTTGTTTAAGTATGGGGGGGAGTGTTCTTTGTTTTTTGGTTTTGCTAGTTTTGTTAGTTTTGTTAATTTTGTTAGTTGTGTTAAATTTGTTAGTTTTGTTGGGTTTCTAGTTTAATATTTTAGGTCAATTTTGTTTGCATGTACAACTTTGCATATTTTTCTTTGAATTATAGGATATGTTCAAGAAATGGGTAATTGTTCTGAAAATAAAAGTCTCTTGACATTTTGTGATTTGAAATCCTTGTTTTTCCTCTACATGTCATGATAGTTTTGAAAGCTCAATTTGAAAGTGATAAGTTTACCTTTGTGAGAATTTGAGCCATCCATCATCATAATCTTTTGGTGTGTTTTGCCCCATTGATTGCTTGCACAATAGCCTTGGCTTGATTCTTGTTGATGCTTCCTAATTCACATGCATATTTGGAAATGATTTAGGCAATTTTGTTCTTATAAGCTTCTAGCCAAATGGACTTACCTTGAATTAATTCCTTTGATAGCCCCTTTGAGCCTATGTTCCCCTTTCTTTGTTTTGAAGCTCATTACAAGCCTTAAGTGAAAAACCATGATATCACCTTACCTTTAAGGAATTTTGGAGCTTTGGAATTGTTTTGGGAATAAGTGTGGGTGGGTATGTTTCATTGGAAGATATGATTTTTGGCCATGCTTAATGTTTTATTTTGGCCATGCTTGATGTATATATATATTGCCTAGTTCTTGCTTTAATCTTCAAATTCGTACTGTTTATTAAAAAAAAATAAAAAAATTCAATTGCTGCAAATTCTGCAAATTCGTACTGTTAAAAAAAAAACAGAAGAAAAGAAGTGAAGTTGAATAAATAAGGTCTTGTTGTGAGGACTTGATTTGGGAGCCTTGATTGATTTTGTTGATATTAGAGGGTTTGGGTTTACTACTTGTGCTTAATTTCCACTTATTCCCCCATTGCTCCTCTATTCCTTTGGGATTTAGCTACTTATTCCATATTTTTTCCCCCTACCTTGTCCTTGGCCCCATTACAACCTTTAAAGACCTTTTGATCCTCATGTGCATGTGTTTGTCAAGTTGTTTGTCAATTTTAGAATTTTGCCAAGTCTATGTGGTGTTTGTTTTCATGGGTGCTTTGAGAGTAAACAATAGCCTAGACACTTGAGAGATAGAGTGTATATCTTGTGAGGCTTAATCATTTTTCATTCTTGAGCTGATTAATTATTTTTCCATGATTGGGTTGCTTGGGTGATTTTCACGAATGTTTTGACTCTTTGGATCTCTTCATGTTAGATGTTACCCATTCCTTTCATTCCTTGATGTTCATTGAGAAATATGTAAATGTTTGTGTTTGTCTCTCTTTGATATCCTTGGATTTTGTTCTTTATTTCATTTTGTCCAGGAGTGCAAAAGGCTAAGTATGCGGGGTTTTGATGTGCCATTATTTTCTCCTATTTCTTAACCCATTTTGCACCATTTTAAGTACTGATTAATCTTAATTGTCAAATTAATTAGGCAGTTTTATTATTTGGGCCCATTCAGCTAATTTGATGTTTTTAATCTAATTTCAGGAATTAATGAAGCATTGGGCTTGAATCCAGAATTGGGCTTGGACTTGAAGAGGGCAGACCATTTTATTCTACAAAAATTTTATCTTATCTAGACTTTATCATATCTAGATATTATTTAGATTTGATCTCATCTAGATATTATTTCACCTAGATCTTATCTTATCTAGATTTGATTTGATTTTATTTATGGGCTTGGATTTAAAACAGATTTGTAAGCTCTGGGGTTGGAAAACTATATCACAGCACCAAGGTTCTAGTTTAGGCTTCTCTTCTCTCTCCCCTATTTTTGTTTTCTAGTTTTAGGCTTTTTCTTTGTGACATTTTTTTTCGTTTTGCAATTCCAGTAGCAATAAAATTTCGTTCTTCAATTTATAAGTTCATTATCTATTGATTAATGGAAGGCTAAGTCCCTAGCGTTGCTTTCTCTTGAGGATCAAGCGCAGTTCTCTTTGAGGTTCTATTATTACTGTTAAATTCTGTTCAGTTTTTCCTCTTCACTAATTACTCTAAATTTGTTGCTATTAATTCATGCATACTTAGTGCTTTATTAATTGTCTCTGCGCTTAATTTACGTTCATGCTTAATAATCGTTTATGAGTAATTGGTGTATGTGTTGCTTAATCACATAATGAATGCCTTATGTTAAATTTCGCTTAGTAATTTAATTTAGGGTTGGATTAAGTGGTTAAACTGATAAAGGATAAATTTTCGCAACCTAGGATAAGAGAATTGCTTGTGAATCAAGGGGAAGCAATGTATTTTAATTCTGGTATTTTTCTAATTCAATTTTACTCGCTATTTAATTTACAAAAGCAACCCCCCCCCCCCCCAATTTGTTACTATTTTCTACTATCTGTTATGAACATTTGGTTTATCATTGCTCGTTGGGAAATGATCTAGGATCACTTCCTAGTTACTACATTTTAATGTTGTTTTGATTCGGGTACGGCCTCGATCACAAGGTCGTCACTCAAATCACAAGGTCATACTGCACTAATCTTAGAAGTGGAACCCAAACACATAGATGAGGCAATGCTAAATAAGAATTGGGTGAAGGCTATACATGAGGAGCTCAGCCAATTCCAAAAGAATGACATTTGGAAGTTAGTAGAGGTACCAAAGGACAATATTTGAGGAACAAGATGAGGTTAGTTGCCAAAGGTTACTCACAACAAGAAGGTATAAATTGTAAAGAAAGCTATGCTCTTGTGGTACATCAAGAGTCAATACCAATTTTACTTTCATTTACTGCTCATAGTAATACAAAGTTATATCAAATGGATGTAAAAAAATGCATTCCTCAATGAAGTCATCCAAGAAGAAGTTTATGTTGAACACCACTTGGGTTTGAGAGTGACACTCTTCCTCACCATGTTTTCAAACTTAACAAAGCATTGTATGGACTCAAGCAAGCTCCTTAAGCTTAGTACGAAAAACTAAGTTCTTTCTTTTTGGAAAATGGTTTTAAAAGTGGAAAAATGGACACAACTATACTTCATAAGAACTAGGACTCATGGTTTATATTAGTACAAGTGTATGTTGATGACATTATATTTGGTGCCTCTAACGAAACATTTTGTGAGGATTTTTCTAAGTTGATGCAGACAAAATTTGAAAAATGAGCAAGATAAGAGAGCCAATGTTTTTCCTTGGACTACAAATAAAGCAAACAAGCATTGAAATTTACATTCATCAAACCAAGTATGTGAAAGAATTTCTAAAGAAGTTCAACATGAATGATGCAAGAGAGATGAAGACACCTATGCATCCAACCACATACCTTAAACTGGATGAAGAATCTAAAAAGGTTGATGGGACTGATGTGCAATCATTTTCTTCTATTTTCTAAACCCTTTTTGCACCATTTTAATTATTGATTGGTCTTAATTGTCAATTAATTAGGCAGTTTTATTATTTGGGCTCATTTAGCTAATTTGATGTTTTTAATCTAATTTCAGGAATTAATGAAACATTGGGCTTAATCCGGATTTTGGTTGTGGACTTTGATGCAAGCTCCATTGGAGCTTGTAGGCCTAGGATCTTCTTCATCAATGGATTCCTTTGCTTCTTGGAAGATGAATGGCAGCGGAATGGAGAAAGGGAAAGAGAGAGGAGACGCCACTTCAAGGAGAAGATGAGTCTAGAAGAAGCTCACCACCATAGGAGGCCATGGATAAGAGCTTGGAGGAAGAAGGAGATTAATGAAGGGAGAGGGAGAGAAGAGCACGAAATTTTGTGCTCTAAATGAGCTTTGAAATCTGAAGTTTAATATTCAAATCATCAAAGTTGAAAAAAATGCACACACATGACCTCTATTTATAGCCTAAGTGTCACACAAAATTGGAGGGAAATTCAAATTTCACTTGAATTTGAAATTGAATTTGTGGAGCCAAAATTTCACTAATTATGATTAGTGAAATTTAGTTATGGTTCAGCCCACTAATCCAAGATCAATTCCAAGATTCTCCACTAAGTGTGTTTAGGTGTCATGAGGCATGAAAAGCATGAAGGACATGCACAAAGTGTGACTATATGATGTGGCAATGGGGTGTAGTAAGCAAATGCTCACCTCCCCCTCTAAAATTTAATTGGATTGGGCTTCTACCAATTCAATTAAATTTATTTCCAACCACACACATCAAATATCCACTTAGTGCATGTAAAATTACAAAACTACCCCTAATACAAAAACTAGTCTAGGTGCCCTAAAATACAAGGGCTGAAAAATCCTATATTTCTAGGGTACCCTACCTACATTATGGAGCCCTAAATACAAGGCCCAAAAATAATTAAACCTTAATCTAATATTTACAAAGATAAGTGGGCTCGTACTTAGCCCATGGGCCCGAAATCTACCCTAAGGCTCATAAGAACCCTAGGGCCTTCTCTTGCATCTCTGGCCCAATCTACTTGGAGTTTTCTATCCAATGCCCTTGCGGGGTAGGATTGCATCATTCCCTCCCCCTTGAAAAGGATTTGACCTCAAATCCCGAGGTTCTTGAAACGCTGGGCTTTTTTCCTCAACACCTGTAAAAAGAACAAAAACATATGTATTAGTGGTGTTTAGTATGTTGAAGTAAGGTAAGGTCTGAAAACTCATTTCCTGGGCATCTTCCCATGAAGGAACATGGTTCCTCACCAACTCAATGAGTGGTGCTACAAGTATAGAAAAATATGGGGCAAACCTTTTGTAAAAGTTTGTTAAGTCTTGGAAGCCCCAAATTTTTCTTACACTTGGTGGAGCGGGCCACTCAGGAATGACCTTTATTCTCTTAGGGTTCATGGGAACCCCTTGATCACAATTTAAAAATTAAGAAAAGTAAAGCAATAGAACATACCTTTTTCTGTATTTTCATGTTGATTATTCCTACCAAAAAGTATGACAAACCTAAGGTGTCCCATATGAGTGCCTAAGTTTGTATTGAAACTAAAAATAAGAACAAACCTACCTAATGAGTCCCTATGTACACAAATCATGAAGATGTTGGGTGCACGAGTGATTTTACAAAAGAGTGTTGCACCACCCAAAACATTCATCACACCACCTATTTTAGGGATTTGGTGCCTAATAATACCTATTTTGGGCACCAACAAAGCACAAGGATTTAATCTCTTGTGAACCAAACCCTCATCCAACAACTCCTTTACTTGAGGATTAAACTCAAGCCTAAGAGATGTGGCAATGCTAACAAGTGTCTTTTTACAAAGGAGAAAATGTGGAGGTTGTCTAAGAAGGGAAATTTCTTTAATATTTGTTTTTATTTCAAAATGTCTTTCCTTCTTAGCTAACCTCTTGGAGGAGACACTTACCTCCTTACACTCCTCCTTAACCATTAAAGGTTGTCCTTCTTCTTGGGGGTAGATCTCTTCACTAGATTCTTCCCCTTTTGCTTCTTCACTTTTACTAGAGGAAGGTGAAGTAGTAGCCTCATCTTGGCTACTATAAATGTCTTGGCCCCTCATAATCATGGTTTTCTTGGTGGGGCATTGAGAAGTAATGTGTCCTCTTCCAAGACATTTAAAGCACTTCATGGAGCTAGTATTCTCTTGCATACTAGCCTTAAGGGGTTGCTTTTCTATTGTCTTCCCCTTATCATCTTTGGGCTTAGAAGGTCTCACCCCTAAGATTCCTTGACCTTGGTCTTTCTTTTGATAAGAGTGAGAGCCATAAGATTTTGAAGTGGACTTCCTTTTAAGTTGTTGCTCTACCCTTATTTTCCAATCTATATTAGCCTCTACATTGTCCTTCCCATGGAAGTATGGGAGTTTAATGTTAACCTCTTGAGGCTTTCTTTCATTTTCTCTCCTATGGGAGTGAGGTCTAAGATGTGACCTATGCCTTCCTTCATAATAGTCACGAAGTTCTTCACTTAGGCTCTTGCAAGAGTTATGACTACTATAGGAGACATGTTTTTCTCTTTTCATTTCTTTCATTATTTTTCTTCTTTCTTCCTCTCTTATTTTCTCTCTTTCATCTTGACTTATTTCTTCCACTCTTTTTTTACCTTTATCTTTTCTCTCTTGTTTTTCTTTCCACAACTTAAGGGATCTCAACTCATCTAATATCTTATACAAGGGGTCCTTAGGAGTAGAACCCTCACCATTAACACTAGATGAAGAATGAAGACTCATGTTGGTTCCTAAGTTATGGTTCTTTCTTGTTGGGGGTTTGAAAAAAAGGTAAAAGAAACTATGGTTGAAACTAGCCAAAATAAACACTAAAAAAGGTGTGAAAGATAAGGTAAAAACTAATTGGTAAAAGGAAAGCTATCTAGGCGGTTTGACAATGGAGGGTAAAGGAAATAAGCTATGAAAGTAAGCAAGAAATTAAAGTGCAAGAAATGCAAACTAGGCGGATCCTAAGAGTGTTTGGATGACCTCATTTAAGGTTCCCAACAAAACACTCACTATCCTAAGGGAAAATTGCCTAAAATTATTACACACAAATGGAAGTAGGGTGACCTAGCGGAGGCTCCCAACTTACTTCCAATGAAAGGCCTTTTTGTTACAAAATTTGAAAGCAAAGCAAATTGCCAATTACAAAATTACAAAGAAAAAAGTCATCAATTGTGGTGGCTATTCTCTCTTTAGTGTTTCACTCAATTTGGAGTGCTTCTTAGTCCAATAGCTCTTAAGGTGGTTGGCCCCATGCTTCTTGACTCAAATTCTTCAAGATATGGCACCAATCCTCCTTTCCAATTCCCTATATGGCAACTCACAAGCAAGGAAACAAAGAGACAAGCAATAACCAAAGACCAAAAAAAAATGAAATGAAAGCTAAACCAATAGAGTTTTAACAAGACAAATTTCCAAGGATTATTCAACAATTAAAGCAATGAAAAGCACAAAAAAGCAAGCTAGGACTCAAGAGAAACCTAGAATGGCTCTAGAGTAGAGTAGAAAAACTCTAAAAAAAAGACTCAAGAAACCTCTAGTTTTGGCCCTTGTTTTCACAATAATTTTCAATTGAAATTTCAGAACTAGGATTGGTATAAAATAGGCACCAATTATAGAACAAATTTTGAGCCAAAACAACAAGCACACTTTCCTTTCACTTTTCTTTTTTTTTTCCCTGGACACTGATTTTTCTGCCAACTTGTGAGATTTTTCTTATTTTTCCTTTAATCCAAATCGCTTGGTTATTTTTTTATAATTTTGGTCCAGATGTCTAGAAAATTCAGTAAAAGTTTCAGCTCATAAAACGTAGTGACCAATTCCCAGTAATTTATACAAGTTCGTATGTTCAAGCTGCCAGCACCAGCGATTTCAACCTAGAAATTAAGAGTAGTGTTTATGTTGCTTAAGGCTTGGATAGTTACAATTTGTGTTTGCTTATGCTCAATTATCTTGAATAACACAATTAAAGAGAGCTTAAGACTTATTTTGATTCACAAATCCAGCTACAACTCAGCACCACAACTCAACTTCATCATAGGCATCATGTAGGAAACTTAGAAAGCAAAAAAAAGTTCAAGAACAAGACTATTTCTAGGAATTGATTTAGAACATGTTATGAACTAAATAACATGCATGAATTAGACTCAAAATTCAAAAGATAGGCTAAGAATGACAAGAATACATGAACAAATGTATCTAGAATTCAATCAACAAAATAAAATTCAA